>NW_005842559.1:487884-490554 GCF_000455745.1 Alligator sinensis | reverse complement strand
CAGCCAAACTTCAAAACCATCTGCCTGGGAGAGGCAGCCGCATTTCTATTCAGGCAGCACTGAAGGAGCCCACTTTAAATGAAATAATATAGTGCTAGCCCCCCTAGCCTATTAGTAGCATCTCTAGTTTCTCTTTAACTAGAGAAAAACGTGCATTGTGTCATATGGGATGATGCATCGCATCATCTGCTCCCCCTTTCTCAAAATCCTAATCTGCCCACAGGAGCTTGGCTTTGAGTTGTTGGGACTGCCAGATGCCCCCTCCCCCACAAAGCAGCCCATCACTCAGCTGCCTGTATCCGGGATGTCAGATGTCCTGCATGGGCTGAGGCTCCCTCAGAGCTGCTGGTGTTGAAAGGGGGGTGGAGGGTGTTGCAGATTAGTAGCCTCCAAGAAGGAGCTAGTATGATGGAGCAGCAGCTTGTGACTAGTCTGCCGTGGTTTTAAGGTCACATTGTCTCTTCTTTCAGCTGGAAATAATTGATGTACCTTGATGAATAATGTAGCATGCCTGCTTTCTTCTGCATCAGCCTGCATTCCTCCTGTCCTCACATATTCATCAGGCTGGAATCTTGAAATGTTACATTGAGAAACATTTTGAAAGCAAAACAACAGAGGTTTTTATTTTTAGCCAATGTAGAGGCTTTTAGGTACAATTAAAGGTGGCATGAATCACTCCCCAGCACAGGGGCTTATAGATGCCGAAGGACCAGGGATAACAGCCAGCGCACCAAAATCAGGAAAGTGATATATAGCTCACTTAGACTCAGATTTCCATTTCTGCTCCTAGCTCCAGCTGAAATCAAATAGGCCTAATAATTCGGGGCCTTAATACCTTTGAGGATCTGGGTCTTACTGTTTATGTTGCTTTAATAACAATGCCAGCTTTTATATGAAGCCCCTCAATCATACAGACCTCTAGATGCCTTTCAAAGGGAATCAGTATAATTTTTCTCCATTTACAGATGAGAAAGTTGAGGCACAAAGAAGTGGTAAATGACTTGCTCAAAATCACCAGCAAAGTTGACACTACAACCCAGGTCTCTTGAGTACCAGTCTATGAGCTGCTCACACTGGGTCACACTGTCTCTCCCCTCAACATTTTGAGATTGTCCAGCATGTGCCTAAGCACTGAGGTCTTAGGCCAAAAATAGGAATCTAAACTTAGGATCTTAAATGTGGCCTAATTTTCACAAATGCCAAGCAGCCACTGACTTCAATGGGATCTGTGGGGTCCTCAGCAGGTCAGTTATTTAGCAACCTAAGGATTGAGTTAAAAATGCAGGGCTCTTACTTTGAAAATCTTGGCCTATATCTCTTACTCGGGGCTACTGTCAACCTTACAGCTGTAGCCAGAACCTGGAATCTAAAATAATGAATCCCTAGTTGACTAAGTAACCTAAACTTCATGCATTATTAGCTAAGGGGTTCAAGTATCAATCAGTTAGGGCTTGAAGGGACAGGAGAGGGGCATATAAATGAATGAAATAGGTATATAAACTAATGAATAGTGCAGAGGAGTTGGAAAATGTGCTTCTGCTCCCCCTTTGTCATAGTACAAAAACAAGGGGAGAGATAATGAAATGAAGAGAAAGCACATTTCAAATAAATAGAAAGAAATGCTAGAAAATTAACCTGTGATTCAGAGATTCACCCAAATCAAGAACCTAATAGGGGTCAATCAAGGATTAGACTATGAATATGAATATGTTAATAGGCTCTTCCTTCCTCAGCTGGCTGGCTTGCAGGGGGCAGTGGTTTGAGAGAGGTTGGCTAATGAAAAGTGAAAGGACATGTTTCTCTGCGGGCACTGGCCACCTCTGGGGGTGAGAGGCACTGCTGGCTGCACATCTGGCCGGATTTGTAAGGAGTGGTGGTTCAGTCTGTGACCCCCCATGCTGTGCTGTTGTCATCTACAGTGGCACCAGCTAGGATATAAATGGATATGAGACAGGAGCCCTTGTGCATCAAGGCATGAGCCAGATGGTGCCTGAGGGGATTCAGAAGGCGTGTCCCCTGTGGACGGCTTATTCCACCATTGTTTAATATTCAGGCTTTAACCTACAGGTTGACACAGCTCCTCTTTCTCTGAGAGAAAGCTCCCTCTTCACTTTTCTCTGCTTTGGGAAACCTTTCTGAGGACTCTTATCTCCTACTATCTCTTTCTTCCCTGGCTGGTGAAGCATTTGGCCAGACATGGTAGGTGCTGCAACATGATCCCTTCCACCTCCCGGGGGAGGAGGGTGGTGGGGACAAGTCACAGGAGCCACTGGAGGGATCTCACCCCAACCGGTTCCCTGTGTGCCCAGCTGCAGGGTTCATAGGTACAGGAGGGCCCTGATTTAACCTCCAAGTTCAGCCTCTCTCAATGGGCCCTGGCTGTGAGGCGCTTGGCAGGGGGCTTTGTGCCGCAGGGATTATGAACCCGCACATCCCCTCAGGCAGAGGAAGCTGAGGGGGAATCTGTGCATGGAGCTGGGCCCAGTAGGGTGGGGCTGTAGGGTTGCAGGGTTCCCAGACTTCCTGGCGATGGAGCAGCAGCAACACTTAGCAGAGGAGAAGAATTTCCATTGGAAAAACCACACCAGCTTATACTCCTCCAAAGGAAAATGATCTGTTCCCACCACTAGCTCCCCATCAACGAAGGGAGAGGAAAGGGGATTGGAGGAG
>NW_005842559.1:480245-487853 GCF_000455745.1 Alligator sinensis | reverse complement strand
GAGCGGTTCCATGCAGATGCTCATCTGCACATGATGACCAAAGCTGCCTCATGCCCATGACACACAGGCTGGTGATAATGGGCACAAAATCAACTACAAGCTCCTTTAAGCATGGCTAGGTCTGGAGCAGATTCTGCAGCTACAGGAGGTGGAAGAGGAGATGCTAGATAGCTGTCTGATCTGACCTGACATTTCCTGCCTACAGAGGAATCTTGGTTCTGACAGAGGCTAGCACCTCTTGTCTGCATCAGAAGCCACCATACAATCATGAGGCTCAGTCTGTGCCTACCACACCTCCAGTTACAATAAGATGCCAGCGCCCTATTGTAAATAAGCATTTAGATTCACTTTTCCTAATGGTATTAGCATGGTATGCACAGACAGAGCCTCCCATTTACACAGATGGTGAGGTCTTCTCTGCCACGCCACACAAGCTAAGCCTGCTGTTGGTTTGATTGTCTGTACAAGGATATAATCACCATCTCCTGGCTGTGTGGGTGCTCTCCTTTCACCCAGAGCTAACAGCCAAGAGGGAAAATCTCCATTCAAAATCCTTTTCCCATTTTTGCCAATATTTGAAAACATTTTTACAGGTTATTTTTTCAGCTAAACTGGGAAGGATGTGGGTTCATCCAGCTCAGATGCTATGGCAAAATCTTGTCAGCCGCTTTGGCAATGCTAAGGCAGAATAACTTCCCAAGTGCATGGAAAGGGGTGATGGTCAAAGGCGCTGATCTGTTGGCACAAGAACCTGGGGGCTCCCAACCAAAGCTCCGTGTGACACTGTGGGTTTGATGAAGCTGGTGCATTGTTGCTTTTTAGTGCTGGTTGGAGATGGACACAAAAGCCTCCAGGAATGTTTTAGCCTGTGGCCAACAGTACTGGAGGGATGTGTAGATGGTAAGGAATGCGAGGCATTTTTACAGGTGGGGCATTTCCTCATGCAGCCTTAACCCTTACTTCAAGATGTTGTTTGTCTTAATATTGTATCATTCCCATAACAAATGTAGAAGGTAGAGAGGGTAGCACCTTAGGGACTAACTTATTCTGAACAGCATGAGTTTTCTGGGGGCAACAGCTCACATTGTCATATGCTGAAGTAGGCTATTATCTATGAAAGATCATGCCGCTCTTAACCAGTTAGTCTCTAAGGCAGTGATTCTCAACCAGGATCCTTTGAGGAACCTTTTCCAGGGTGCCATGGGGTGCCACACAATGTTAGCACTGTTAGGGGTCCAAACATAATTCACAAGATAAACCCAGAGATTTCAAATAAGAATTCACAGTGCTAAAAACACTCTGCTCTGTTGTGATCTGAGTGCTTTGCAACAGAAGAATTGCTCTATTATTTTTCTCTAATCCAAAAATGAAGGAAACTAAGCTGTCATTTTTCAGTGGGTGCCTTGGGTCTAATGAGGGTGCTTTCAGTCTAAAAAGGTTGAGAACCACTGCTCTTAAGTGCCATCCTGCCCCGCCTTCTGCTTGATTTAAAACTAACATGACTAACCACCTCTGTGCTCATGGCTAATACCCCTAGTTGTGTTTGACACTTTCCAGGAGTCCAGGAACTAAATCAATGCTGCCTGGAAAAGTATACATGTTCACAACCTTTCTTTCGTAGCAAAACACCATCATAGAATCAGAGAAGTCAGGGCTAGGAGGGACCTCAAAAACTCAGCTAATTGAACCCCTAGCTCAAGACAGGGTCATTCTTCCTATCTACATCATCCCTGACAAATGTTTCTCTAACCGGCACTTAGGAACACCCAACAATGGCGATTCCACAGTCTACGTAACCTGCTCTGTTGTTTATATGAAAAGTTAAGACAGACTGGTATAACATCCAAAGACTTCCAAGGTTACAAGCCCATGGCTTCTTAGGCACACGTTCTGATGACTTGCAGGATGAACGCAGCTCAGCTGCTCAATTGACGGCCTGGGCATCTTTTGTAATCAGCTGCTGACAAAGCGGTCCCTACAGCCCTTGTTCCTCTGCTTCATTCTGACAGTTTGCTGTGGTTTACTGATGGCCTGAAGCAGGTGAAGTGGCTGAGGAGATGGCTGGGGTCCAAGCCCAACTGGCTGCAGCAGAGAAAATGCTTGACATTTGACAGTGTTCATGATCAGGCTGTAAAAAGTGGTCTCTTCGGCCTCCGTGATGTCCCAGCCAGTGCAGCCATTCTAGGTGGTATGCAGCCCGGCAAAACCTGTTTGTCTGGACTTGGCAGCAGAGTCAGGCATTTTATAGTCTGAGGAATTTTTCAATTTCTTTGCAAGGGAGATTTCTCAGATTTGGTCTAGACTTTCTGTCTCCATGGTGGCAGAACCAGATGGAGGGAGGGGGTACGTCTGGAAAATGGGTTGTGATCTAACTGCTTGGACCGTGTTAGTCACTGAGTTTTACTGTAACAAAACTGGTTACACTTTGTGTCATTGCTTGTACTTTAGACCCCTGTGAATAGTAAAATCAAGTTGGGAGAGGGGTGATGCATTGCAGAGGGAGGCTAATAATGTTTCCCTATAGGGGAGTAGGTCCAAGCCCTCTCTTCTAGAAGCAGTAGTTAGGGATGTGGCAGCCCTGACTGGCTGAAGCACTCTACGAGCAGTCAGTATTAACCAAAGAGCAGGAAAATTGTTTATACCCTGCCTATACTGGATTGTGCAGGTGTCTGTCTGGGGAGGGGGGAGGAAGCAGGGACTTTAACTTTGATACAATTTGCACACCTAATTCATGGCTGTGTGATACCAGCTTTATCCTGGTGTTGCTCCTTGTCCCTGAGGTTTGAAGTGACACTGGTGTAGAGCTGAGGTAATGCACCAGTACATTGGACGCGGACCATTTTTTGCACATATTGTTTCAGCAAATCACCTTTACAATAAATAAAATTTATGCAAAACCATCTGATTTTTCAGACAGTAACATCAGATTCCCATCTATCTCCATGTGGGCAGAATGACTGCTGATTTTCACAGAATGGCACCACGGTGATACTAATGCCTAATGCTTTTTTAGGGGCTGAATAAATCACATGCCAGCACATGGCCTCACTCAGATGGCAGGCTGACTGCTTCAGATCTTTGCCTCACCGGGTGGGCAGGACAATGTAGAAGAACAGCCACTTGTTGAGGAGTGATTCTTTATTTCTTTGTGGCTGAAGAAAGCATTAATATCTGAGGGACAACTTTGTGTACTGCATCTAATTTCTTAGAGGTCAGGGCCAACACTAGGCATCCAAAATGACAGGTACCCAAAATCAGAGGGTACTTTTGAAAATGTTCCCAGCATGACTTGGGCACATAAGACTTTATTAACAATATATATGTTAATATTCTACATTGATTTACAGTTCTTGCAGGGATCATTCATCCATCTTAAGGAAGCAACAAACCTACCTTTTCCTTCCTTTGTGAATCCACATTTAAAATTGAATGGCTTCCTAAAAAAAACCACACCTTCTGTAAGAGACTGGGAAGAAGTGGGCAGTGCAGCCTCTATGAATGCAACTCTTTTCTGTCCCCAAGGTGCAATGCCTGAGTTATCTCTTGACTGCTGCAGCCTCTGACAGAGTCAAGAACGGACGAATGAAAGGTCCTGAAAGACCATTTAGTGTAGTAGAATCAATACATTCAGAATTGGTGGCAGGGCTCCACCAAGGAATATCCTCCACAAGGAATACCTTCTGTGGTATGGGGCTGAGACTACAAGGATTTGGACCTCATGTTATGCACCCATGGCACTAAAGGACTGCTAAAGCATAATCAACCCAGGGTAAACACAGAATAAGCCTCACACAAGTCATCTCACCTAAAACCTAACTTTATTAATAAATTAAATGCATTAATAGTTTCTACATAGAGAGAGAAAAACACTTCATTCAATTGTCTCACCCAATCCCATATGTTACTCCACTTCACAGAAAATGTGGACAATCAGTTCCTGAAAGTAGAGGGTGGTCATCTGTGGGCAATGGCTATTTTTCAGTCCAGATGTTGTTGGACGATGACACATAAACAGCTACCTTATTGCCCCCTTTTATGCTTTATCTTTAACTTTACTCCTCTAATTACTCTTCATTTCTGGGTACCATTGATTGGTTTTCCTATGATCAACATACTGTTCATGATTTTATCATGTCAGCATATTCCTTTGTTCCAACAACCTTATAACATGCACGCATCTTAATTTAGTCTTTTACCAGTGTCTTAATCTGAGCATTACCTGGACTCCTAATCTGGTCTGTCCATCAACTCTGGAAGTTCCAAGGTCTCTGCAGTTGGACACTGTCCAATTGGTCCCCTCTTATCACCTTTCATTAGCATATCCAATCATGTCATCCCTATGGTTCTGTTGGTTAGTGCCAAGTTCAGTTAATTTAACTAGTAACAAGGCTCACACTATACACACCTATGCTGATAATGTTAAAACATAAACTGCCTTTCTCACATTGATAAGAAAGAAAAGAAACAATGTAAGAGTGAACTCAAGGCTATGGCTGACCAAGTGAATACCAAAAGCAGAAAGAGAAAAAGTAAAAAAAAAAAAGTTCAAAGAATATTGTAATTCACCATGCAAGCAGGTGCAAATAAAGCTAAATGTGATAAGCTACCCTAACACTCAGACATGCAAATTCTCTTCTGCGCCACTAAATTCCTGTGTGATCTTGAGCAAGTCACGTAATCTCTTGGTGTCTTGGCTCCCAATTTGCAGAATGGGAATAACTAACAATTCCCAGTCACCCAAGGGTGTTGTGAGGGGCTATGAGGGGCTCAGACCTTGTGGTAATGATGGGGAGAAGGAGCAGAGATGAACCTAAGCTTGGAAATCTGCTGGCAATGGAGCAGGTGACTGAAATGATGTCCTGTCCTCCTTGGTGTGTGTTTTGTCTTGTTGGAGCAAGAAACCTTTTTTTGCCTGCCCTCCCCCCACCATGTGAAGCCCATCCATATGGCAGAAAGCCCCTTTTGCGGTATTTGCCCCCTTTTGGAGATGCTTTCTCTTTTCTACCTTTTCTTCCTTCCTCCCTCTTCTTCTTTTATATTATTATTATAATAAAATATAAGGTGTACTTGTAATAAAAATATAATTTGTAGATGCTTTTATGGGTATAAAATAGTATTCTGCATCAGTATGTCCCTGCCCCTGGTGCTTTGTATTTGGTCTATTTGTTTTATGTGCTATGGCATTTCACCCTTTTATGTTTTATATTCTATGCTTTGAACTTTGTAACATATGTACTTTAAGTTTAAAAGTAAATTGTACTATGTAACAATGTTAGCAAGGGTGGGAATCAAACCACAGCTTCTCTGTAGGAAGCTGGTCCCTGAATGAATCTTGATTGATTGCATAACACAGGAGCTAGACAGGATAACAAGCTAAGAAGGGAAAATAACACCTAAAACCACAGACTAAGGAGAGGGAAGGATCAATACAGAGACAGGAACTCCCTGAAACTTCAGTGTTAAAGGTACAGAAGCCCCAGTTTGAACTCATCACAGCAGAATCAAACTTCATCAACGGACTCCCAAAACTGCACGTACCTGTGGACATGACCCCTGGGGCTGACAGCTGCCATCCAGCAACCACCAAGGGAGATGTCCCATGAGGTCAATGACCCCTGTATTGGGTAAGCCTGAAAACTGGGGAGTCACCAAAGTCTGCCAGAGAGGGATAAAAGGCAGCAAAGAATGACCTTCAATGGCGCCCTCTTTGAACTGACCAGCACCCTGCCTGCCCAGCCAGAAGGACCAGATGGCAACCCCCTTCTGAAGCAACCCCCCCACTGAAAGAAGCCTTGACTGGCCATTGATGGCAGACTCCAGCGCTTGGGGATAGGTATATCTTGATATCGGTGCTTAGTGTTCATAGCTAGCTACTGTGAGTGTGTGTGTGTGTGTGTGTGTGCGTGAATGTGTGTGTGTTTGAGGGGATCAGCCCCAAGGTTTATGATCTGACTTTTGCATCCGTCTAATAAACTAGAATTTTATAATGATCCTGTGAGTTGGTCCTTTGTAGCCAACATTGTCATAAAATGAATGCTTGTTCAGGTGGGGAGCAAAAGGCTTGTTCTGGAAAGTCAAACATTTACAGCCTGCTTTATAATAGATTTATACTTTTTTGTGTAGATTTTATTAGGAACTGGCATAAAGAAATAGAATAGCCATACTAAACCATGCAATTTGATGTATTATCAAACAATCTGAGGTCTGAAAAATAATAGCAGCAACAGCATTTCCTGGAAGTTAACATGTTACAAAAGACTGTTGGTGAGCAAAGAGATGATTGCGACACATGATGCAATCCTGTTGCCACCAAGTCAATTAATCTTTGTGTAGCAGGTCAGCTGTGTGGCTCTGTCCCATCCACATCCACCTGATAGTGGTGCATAGGCCTCATGCTGACTCTCTCTGCAGGGGGAGGAATTTCACTTCAAACAGGAACAGATGTTAGGGGTGGGATGTTATGAGCATAAAAAGCTGCTTTCAGTCACAGGGAAATTGGCTGCAGAATAAAAGGTTATAGTTGGCTTCCTCCTGTAGAAGGAAACGTTACTGAGTGAGTCAACACTGCCAGTTGTGGTATAACACCACACCCCTGGGCAGGTTAGCAGGGATTGGAACGGGGTCTCTGTTTCCTGAGCTAACAAGTCTGGCTCTACTCACCAATGTGTACTGTGTCTCGGTCTCCTGCCCAGACCACCTTTATCCACGGCCCAGATACTACTGGGAGGAGGATGAACATTATATGGAGGGAGTCTGGGTTAAAAGAAGGGTGAAACACTACAAAGGAAATGGGGCTGTTTTCCTCCGCCTGACTGGTGCAAGATGATTCTAGCAGTGAAGTTGCCTGAGCCTCCTTTCTGAGTGCAGCGTGGGATTGTCCCCTGGTTAACAAGGCTGGAGGAGCCCTCTCTAATGGCTTAGAGGAAAGGCCACAGAAAGTGGCTCTGGTTGGAGGGATCTGCAGGGCAATGGACAAGGGTCATTTTAAGGACCAGGTGCAGGTAGGTAAATCAGCTGGGCCATCCCCCACAATAGAAAGCCTGGAGGGATTGCTTTGCAGGGGGAGGGGGCAGGACTGGAAATCAAGGGCAGGAGGCTGCAGGGGATTAGGATGTGAGAATGGTGCTGCATCAGGGTTAGACATGTGGGTGCAGAAAGCACCTAGCTCCCCAGTGCCAGGGTTGAATTCATTCCATTCCTGACAGGAGTTTGGATAGGAGAGTCTCCATACAGTAAATAAACGATAATTTTGCCCCTAATGGATATTCTACTGGTTCCATTTTAATCAACATCTCCCTGGGCAGTGAATCAGCACCTGTTCCAGTCAGTGCCCACTCCCTGAACAATACCACCCACTTCTTGGCCAGCATTGGCCATTTGTTGGACTCCCAAGGAAGTTGCATCTGCTTCCTGGTGCTGATTCCACTCTGTGATGGGCCTTCCCCACCAGTAGAAGTCTCTGCCAATTATTTACATTGTGGGAAGCCAGCATGGGTCCTTTGAGGGCCCTGCCAAGTGAGCTTGGGAAAATTAAATCCAGCAAATAGCATGTCTATGCATATCTGCATCTACACGACTTGACGCTCCTCATGGCTGGTTGCTGGGCAG
>NW_005842559.1:436809-480175 GCF_000455745.1 Alligator sinensis | reverse complement strand
CAGGAATGCAGAGACCTAATTAGCTAACATGCTCCAACATGGAAGAAAGGAATAAGCGTAGCTCAGCATAAAAAGGTGAAGGCAGGATGGGAAAGAAATAAAGCATTTCACATTCCACCAGTAAAACGCAGAGGGAAATGCTCATAAAGAATGTGCATGTGACCATACGATTACTTGCAAAAATGTTCCATAATGCTGATAGACAGAGAGATAAACCATGTGGAAAGGTGCCATGGCATGAGGGATGCGAGGCAAGTCTATAGCATCTCCCCACTGAGTTCTTCCATAGGCAAGGCAATAAGGCTCCCCCATTTGCTCCTGCTCCATCCACATTGAAGCCCAGCAATTAGGCAATATTATCTATGGTTTGAGTGCACCACTCCACTCTGACTCTCCCACTATAGACATCCTGAGAGCAGTGTGGGAGCAGGTGCAGAGGCTTTTTGTTGTGAATGTCATGCTAAGCAGCACAAAATACCTAAGCCAAGACTTTTGACAGTGACTTGGGGATTTTGGCCACCCAAGTAGGGACATGATTTCTCAGATGTCTAAAAACCAGAAGCAGTATAGCTAGCTGCCTTTGTGTGGCACTTTGGCTGAGCTAATTAGCACTGTTTGGTGACAGAGGTATTAGCCCAGTGCTATGGAAGCACTGCTACTTTGCTTTCAGCCTAGGAATTTTGGAGCTGTGCAAAGTGTTTGACGGTGCATAGTAACTTTGCCATGTAGACATGGCTTTGCAGGGGCACTTTAATGCCTAAGCCTATATATATCTGCATGTCTACACAGTATCTGCACGGAGACATACCAAAGACTACAATTTTGTCACGGTCATTTTTAGTCAATTTGACAGCAGAGCTATGAAAAAAGAAAACATTCATGGAAATAGCTCAACAATAACCAACCAAATGCACTTCCCTACTTTGAAGCACTGCTTTATGGGAGTTATAGTATAGAAGCCTAGCGTCCCTATTTTTTCCTACAGGACACCATTCCTGGCTGAATGACGTCTCCCATGATCCTTTGCATTTTCCCCTTTGACTGAGTGGCTGGGTGCTTCATCAAGTCTTTTCAACTTTATGGCTTCTATGACCTCTATTGCCAAACTAGGGGCTGAAGCATAACCTACATTTACACTGCAGCTGGAGCTGAGACTGCAGAATGTACAGATGTATCCAAGTGAGATTGTATCTTGTTAGCTTGGCTACCAGCACCAGCAATGCCATGGTAGTATGAGTATCAATGAGGACTGTGTCCAGCTAGGACCCTGAGTGCATCCTCAGTCAGCTAGCCCATACTGAAATGGGTGGTGATGTAGCTTCACTCTATTGCTACCCACACTAGATTAAAATATGGTCAAGTGTGCCATCAGTGTTACAATCACAGCTACAATGAAACAGATACACCTATCACAGGCTTGGCTCAGAGAGCTCAGGAGTTAATGCTTTTGGATGTTCCAGATATAAAACCCACTGCTGAAGGACCCCCCACAGAGGCGCAGGTTACTTAAATCTAGCTGAGGTATTACATAAGTTCAAGCCTCACTACTTGATCCCATCTCTAGTTAATGCCACTGGGATTTTTTAGTCAGCGCTGGAAGATCCTAGGTTAGGCACTGTTTATTGGGTGCAGTGTCTTTCACTGCTCGGTTACCGGACTGAATCTTGACCAGGGTGGTCGTGACTGTAAATCATTCCCTCCGATGGCTGGTTGGTTCCCCTGGGAGAAATGAGTTGGAGACCTCAGTCTAGTTCCTACAGGATAGGAGACTGTCATGAAACCCACCACAATGGACAGGTCTCTTCCTAACAGCCTAAGTGATAAGGGCAGCACTGAACCATGCTTATCCTTCCAGAAATGCTTCCTCTGGACCAAGGCACATTGGCAGTGTGAGAGGGCTGGCTCTGCTGGGCTCTGGAACTGGCTTTTGTGAGAGAGGACTCCTGTCTCCCAGGGCATCAGTGACCAGCATTACCTTCACTGGTGTCCTCCTGTGGCCTGGGGATCACGGTGGAGGAAATCTTTTGCTGTGATCATTGTGACCAAATGATCTTCACTCCCCCATACCAGGGCAACCATTTTGGTTGTTTCCACTGAAACAAGTTTACATTTGAGGCAGTGAAATGTTCTCCTGATCGTATGATCACAGAACCACGGGACTCTCCTGGATAGTCCCTGAATGAGGACTTTGTCAGAACCTCCACCTCTGCCCCTGGCTCATGGATGTCAGATTGGCACAAAACTCAATGGCTCTTAGTTTGTGGTGTGGGAAATTCTTAGTGCAATGGGTTCTGCTGAAATCACAGTTGTTGTGAGGAGGAACACGAATATACCTACTGCTGCAGAAAGAGTTGGTGGGGCTCTCTGCTGAAGCTCTGGAGAGTACTGAATGAGGTCTGGTAAGAGCTCTTTTATCTAGCACTTGCAGAGCTGAAATCATTGGGATGCATGGGGGGTATCTTTAGACTAAACTGGATCAGTGTAGAGACCACCCTGCTTCTAGAGGCAGCAGCACAGAGAGATGGCAGCACAGTGGCAACATCATGGTTGGAGGTGGTGGCTCAGGTACATCCCGCTGGTGAAGCCAGGTGGCTCTTCATGGGCTCTCTGGGACTTCAGTTTGGAGGTGGATGTTTTACTTGCTGCTTGCATTCTCTTATGTCTTGGTGTTGTGCTTTCCCAAATCAAGCCTGTGTTGCTTCTTTCCTTAATAAAAGCTGCTTTTGTTTTATACACAGACTCAAGACCTATCATGGACCCCAGGAGACACATTGGGATTTCCCAGGATTCTGTGTGGGGACTCAGGCCAGTTTTCTTTGGAAATCTTATAAAGAAACACCAGCTATTGAGGCCAGCCCCTGCTGCAGTCAACACCTGGCAGAAGGGTTACAGTTGAAAGGGAAATGAAAAGGAGAAGAGAATTAGCAAACCCATCCCTAATGTGTTTCACTTTCCCTCAGCCAAAGAAATCAGCCAGATGTTTTGTGTCCACCAGAAATAGATGTTTGCCCCAAGCAATCTATACACTGCAACACTGCAAGCATCGTCCAAGGAAGAAATAGCATCTGAACCACAAATGGTAGAATGAAAGAAGAATGAATCAGCTTTTTTTTAGAGATCCCTGCATCTGCAGCCTCATGGCCCCCTCTCGGCCATCTGGGCCATGTGTCCAGAGATGAAACAATAATGGTGACTGGCTCTCTGGGCTCCTCTTGACTCAGTTCTGCAGAAGCACCTGTCAGCACCATGTGAGGCTCATGGGCTGAGTTCAGCCAGTGGGCTAACAGGCTCTGCACTTTCCTTGGCTGTTGTTTCTGCAGCTGGATGTTTAGTACCTTCCCAAAACCATGCAATTGATATATAACTTCCCCTGCAACCATCCCTCTGCAAGCGTCACCTGCTTTATGTACATGTGTAATAACTGTGTGTCTAATCTTCCTAGTCTGCAGCTCACTTGAGCAGTCAGCAATGCAGCATCCCATCCAGACTGGATAACACAGAGAGCTGGGGATAGGCTTGGATGTAATATGGCTCAAGGTCACATGTCTGATTCCACGTAGGTCAGTAGTAGTCAGATGGCTGTGCAGTAGCCTTTGTGAAACAAGGAGGTGGTTCCCAATTCACATCCTAGCAGATAGAATAGCAAGGGGTGGCTCAGGATCGAGGTATATGGAGGAAGCAGTGGAAGGACCCAGGGCTGGACCAACAGGATTGCTGGAGGTCAGGATTGAGGTGTATTAATCAGGAACAAGACCATTCAAGTTCATACCTGAACCGAGATCTCCAGACATTGCAGATGTAAGTGCACTACCCCATGCACCACATAGCCCTGGTCTTGTCCTTCCTTTCAAAGAGAGAAATATTATCATCATATTAATGGCTGGCGAGCAAGGGGAATTGGAAGATGAGATGGAAGTTGAGCCTAGAAGGGGAATTGTATATGTAGAAGTTGCTTGCTAATCAGCAGCCATGGGAAACAGACCATCCAAAGTGCATGACAGCAGATAAAGGAATTTGTTTGTGGCAAGGACTCATAAAGAGACACTCAGGACCTTGGCTGGAGTAAAGCAGTGTAAACCAGTTCAAGTAAAAAATGCTTAGTGGATTTATACCTTATGAGACTTTGGCCCATGATTCTGGGCTCTGGAGCAGAAAGATTGTGAGCAGCAAAGGAACCAGAATAATGCTACTAGAAAGCAATACTTCTTTTATAATCTTAACCCTTTGTTAGCATGAGAGAGGGGCAGGGCAGGGGCAGGGACCCGAGTGGCCTGAGTTCTACTTTGGGCCCTGAGTTGCCAATGGGCTCAGACACGTCGCATTCTCTCTCTGAGACCTTGGCCTGCCTTGTTTGGATGGCAAGCTCATCATGAGAAGGGTCGTCTCTTGCTTGTTGTCATGTCCAACCCAGTGGGACCTGAACATACCGTGACAAAAATTATTATTTCTTAGTGGTGTTATTGGTGTTGTCTTCATTGCATTTTAGCTGAAGAAAAATCACACCCACAGCACCTGAGGCTGGATATTTTATCTCCAGGGTAGGGCAGCAAGCTGTGGAGATGAGTCAGCATGACCCATGCACCCAGCACTCCTAGCAGATGCCTTAGGGACACTTAGGGACATTCAGGGCTTAACCCAGGGAGCCAGCAGCAGCACGATATTTCCCCATCTGTGGCTCAAAAAACAGCTCCAACCCAAGAGTGACACACAGTCAATGATGGCAGACCCGGGACTGAGGTGTCACTGTCTCCATCTCTTCTATGCTTTCCCTCTCTCCATTGCTGCCTCCTTTTCTGTTATTTATTAACCGTGGGTCTCCATTAGGCCCTGAGCAGGAAATTGAGGTATCCTCGGTAAATAGGAGATGACTCAGAGACTCAGGTTGTGTTGAACTGGCTCAGCTTGGAGGCTAGCTTCCCATCCCAGCCTCTTGTGTGGAAGCCATCCTTCAGGGGCAGAGGGGAACATTTCAGTGGGGAGCACTGGAGGGCGAGACTGCCTTCCTCAGTCCCCTGATATCCTTGTCATATGGAGGAACAGAGAACTTCAGTCTCCAGGGCTGTAAATACCACACCTGTCAGCACCACTAAGTCCATAATGACAGCAACAACTAAAGCCTTATCATATTTGCCACTGATTTGTGTCAAAAGAGCTCAAGGCCACACCAGAAATTGCATCTATCCTTGAGTTGCTGTTTAACAGGGACAACTGTTCAGGAAAACCTTTTCTCCATTGCTTAGCCCTCTAGCTCAATGGTTCACAGCGGTGACTCATAAAATGTCAAAAAGGTCCCCTCCATCCACCATATCTCATCATATTGTATAGCTGCAAAAGATTCTGGGAGATGGGCTGCGGGATGACACATTGGGCAATTCTGTGGGCTACAAACAGAGAAGGACAGGAGGAACCGATGGAGGAGGCAGGGACTGTTAAGTGGGAATTGTTTGCGAGGTGTAGGCCAGGTCCTTGTGTTGCTGGGATGAGAGGTTGGGCCAGCACTCAGGTCCTATCGGCCATGGGGAGGAAGGTAGAGCCGACATTCGGATGCTGAGGAAACCACCTGAGAACCAACCCCTTCTCCCCCTCCCTCCGGAGGAGTTGGGAAGGAGGATAAGTAAGGAGTGTTCATACAGCAGCTGGCACCACAGGGATGTGGCCTACAATTAGGGATCCCAGGCACCGTGCTAATGCATATGACTATATTCATGTGTTCTCCATTCAGTCTTTGCCCCCTCTGTGCCAGTTATGAGTAGGCAATCCTCATTGAGGCCCAGGGAGGGTCCCCTTCCTTGTGGAGATGCTGGGGTCAGAGCTCTCTCAGGCTGTTAGCCACAGCTAATTATTCTGCAGAATAAGGAAGGAGGTCACCAGGCAGGAGGGAGGCTACATGCTATTCTCTCTGGGATCCCATCTAGCCAGTCCAGTCCTGTGCCTCCCCTCACAGACTAATCACTGGGCCTGGAGCCTTCCCTGGTGATAGTTGAGTCCCGGGGGTCTCAGACGTAGCGGCCTGTCAGCTGTGCCAAGGTGCCAGGAGTTCTGCAATGTGGGCGAACAGAGATGAGGGACCGACTTCTTTAACATGTGACACAGGCCTTTCCCTTAGTGGAGCCAGGACTGGAGCTTGCTAAAGGGCACCAGCAATGTTGATCTATGAAGTATCTGACCCTCTATATCTTAAATGTCACCGCAACCTCTTCCAAGTGACCTGCTGGGAACTTTTTGGTTAACATGTATTTTAAAGGAGGGCTACAATATAGATGCATTATATACATAAATATGTGCCATGCTAATGCTTTATTAACATTATAATATATACTATGCATATATTATATAGCATAGTAATAGGATTGTATTAATGTGTGTGTGTGAGTATAGAGGTTGTAGCCATATTTGTCTAGAGGAAAAAACAATCAGGGCTTGTGGACAGAGGTGATATATTTTATTAGAGCAACAAGATTTTGGCAAAAATTAATTCTTTAATTGCAAGCTTTTGGGCACAAACACCCTTCATCAGGCATCAGAGAAAAGGTTGTACAAGTTCTCCTGGGTACTTCTCATTTCTACCTGGGAGAACTTGTACAATCTTTTCTCTGATGCCTGATGAAGGGTGTTTGTGTCTGAAAGCTTGCAATTAAAGACATTTTTTTGCAAAAAACTTGTTGGTCTAATAAAAGATATCACCTCTGTCCACAAGCCCTGTGTGTGTATAGATATATAAGTAAAATAATCAAGCAGAACAGGCTTTGTAAGGTCTAGCTAGAATAGCAGCTAGCAGGAGGCACTGTGTTGTGCATTTTCCAGCTAAAAGTTGCTTTGCTTTCTCTCCCCCCACTTCCCTTCCTCCCAGGAGCCACATGTTATAAAGTGCGGAAGGGGACTGGCTGCCATCTGCAGGACTCCAGCACTGAGTGTTGCTAGTTGGATGCTGCTGCTATACCAGAGGCTTTTAATATGAGAACAGAGGAATGCTGCCTCTGGAGGACTCTTACTTTGGGAGCTGGAGGTGCATCGAAGCAGTTGGGGGAGGGATCTTCTCTCCATGTCTGATAGGCATTTCTGGAGCAGCTTTCAGAAAGGTGCCACCAGAGAAGGACAGTCCACAGCAGAAAGTTGTGTTGGGTGATAGGGTGCTTGTGCTGGATGAGGATGCGGCTCTAAGTATATAGAAGTACATGGAAGGGCTGATCCTGCTTCCATTTCCACTAAAATCAATAAGTATTGGACATTGACTTCACTGAGAGCCAAAACAGGTTCCTAGTAGGTTACCCAATATAGCCTTATATGTCAGAGTCCCAGGCAAAGAACTGCTAAGTCATCCCGCCCATCCCTCGCCTGCTGCAGGCTGGTTCCCCACAATGGAGCTGGCTGCGCCATGTCAGTCACATATACTGATGCTTGCCAGGGCAGGCAGCAGCAGAACAGCCCCTGAAGCCCCAAAGTGGCTGTTACAATTAAAAGATGAAGATGCCAAAGAGATCAGATAAAGGCGGATGCTATGAGAACTGGTGAGGGAGGTCAGCTCTCTAGATAACCTCAGTTTCCCAAGTGCCTGCTCCTCCCAGTTTAATACTAAACTGTACCCACAGCTCAACGGATCTTCAGTCCACATCTTCATCACTCCTGCGGGGATCTTGGTTTAAAAACATCCCAAGGTGCATATTGTCCCCCAAACATCATTGTTAATTTTACTGGAGAGACAGACAGATGGCAGCGATTAAACATTAACACAAAACTCCATGACAATGCTCTGATAAATGCAATCAGTCATTCCTGCCCTCAGTGTACTTTCTGCACAGCCTCCCCCTGCTTTAGTCAGGTGCCAGGTGAATTCACTTCCTCATGTGTCCTGCTTTACCCTCTAAGCCAGTGATTCTCAAATGGGCACCCTGGGGCGCCACTCCATCTTTTGAAGGATGCTTGAGCTGTGAGGAGATAAGCTGATAAACTAAGCAGGTAAGTGCAGGCTCAGTGTTGTCCCTGGCTGGACAATCCCCCATCCCCACTGCCAGAGCCCTCTGCAAGGAAGCAAGCACTCTGATCTAGAAATTAGTTTTTGAAATGAGGTGCCACTCAATTTACCAGCGTTGGGGAGGGGTGCCTCCAAAAAGGGTGAGAACCAGTGCTGTAGGCACTAGGGCACCATAGGCCCATTACCCTGTTGTTCGACTGCTGGGGGCGTTCTGACCTGGTCCCTTGAGATGCTTACGTTTCCACTGGAAAACTAATGTGTTCAATGAGCATCCAATCCTGGTCAGGTCCTGGCTCTGTGCAGCTCCTTCTGCCTCAGTGATCTCTTATCTCCGAGGACACTGAAAACAGGCTGCACTCAGACTGTGGAGACTCTTCAAAAGCACCATTTTCCACCCACCTGAGGGTTTCACAGCCAGCACCAGTGTAGTGGCATCAGGATGGCCCCCATGTCTGGAGCCTTCCTGAGACCCCTGGTCTCCTTGGGTCCTCAAGTACTGAGAGCCCTGCGTTCCAGATACAGTGCATACAGGCCAAGAGTCGTGGTGCTCTGAGATGACCCTTTCACAACGGGATGTTGTGCCTTTGAGTGAGAAGTGGTGCAATGTCTGCACAGATGAAATCACAGCAAAAATACCAAACTGGTAACCTCCTGGTGCAACACCACATGTGTGAGGCATATCTGTTTGGTCCCCACTTGCAAATGCATGTGGTCAGGAAAGACAAATCCTTCCTGGGCCCAGTGCTGAGTGGTTTTCCAGGGGATCCTGCTGCACTGGACTGAGATGTGATTCTTCCCATGTACTGCTTTGAATTAGCAGTCTCCTGCTTGAGCAATGAGGGGAAGGGTTAAGGATCCTGCCACCCTATAGTCAGATCCTTTCCCACTGTCTGCTAATCATGTGTTTGGCCCTGTATCAGCACTTACCACCTCTGGGGCTGGAGGGGACATAGTAGGAAATCCCAGCAGTCCTATTACAACCAAACCTTGAGAAGTGAAGGTGGAAACACCAGCTGCTTTATCAGCCATAAAGGTCTGGAATCTCCCAGGTAAACTAAGGTGAATGGCAGCTCAAGATGACAATGCAATGGGTTTGCAGGCTGGTGATAAGAAACCAGTCTCCCAAGAGCTAATTCCCAGTGCCTTCCTGATTTGTAGAGGGTTGTGCTGCCCCTTCCAGCACCATCTACAGCCTGAGCTCTGAACTAGGAGGCAGCCAGCTTGGCCTGTCTCCATAGACCCTGCAAAATGCACCAGGCCTGATTCTCCTCTTGTGTAAGCAAGTTTTATGTTGGCAAAACTCCTCTGACTTACGTGTGCTCACTAACTCCAGGCATTCAAGGATCATGAAACCACTGCACGATGCCAACTGGCTGCTGGCATTTTAAATGCCTGCATAATAATTGCTCTCCCCAAAAACTATGAGGCTGTCTTGAAAATCATGGGGTTTAAAAAAGATACTGCATTCTGAATGCTTTTGATTTGCCTTCAGGCTTTTTAGCCTCCTGTGGGTCACATTTTCCACTTTTCTTGTGGACTCTGGGGACTAGTAATATAACTGTTTATTTAAATGAAATCTCCGATTCTGGTGCATTCATGGTCCAGGGCTTTCAGAAATCACAAGACTCATGATACAGTTATGAGATCTGACCATCCTTACTCTGAATTTAGGCTGAGAAGCAAATCAAGCCCATTCTGTTTTTTGGGAAGGTATTGTCAGGAAGATGGCAGCATCAGTCTCTTGGTACAAGCTCATCTGCTTCCTACCCTACATTTCAAATCCTGAGCAGGCAGCACCTTAGCAAGAAAACAAATTTTCTTTCCAGCTTAGTTTATTCTATTTTCAAATTGATTAGAGAAGAAGAGAACAATCACATCAACAACAGTCATCTATATAGTGTGCCAAAGCTTTTGGGCTATAACAGCTCTATGAACATTACTTTATAGGCCTCTGAAATGCTTTGACCTCTGAGGAGGAGCTTTGCAGCTGTATAAAAGTTCACAGGAAAGCTACAGAAGAGAATAGGATGAGAAGCAAGAGACAATCCTGTATCCAACTGAAATTGCTTTTCTGTACTGGAGCCAAGTAGTTATTTATTTTTGGTTATTATTAAGACAAATATGTCCAAAGGATAATGGCTTGTACCTTTAATCTAGAGGGATACTGAGGCTAATAGCTGCCTAAACTGTCAGATTAATTTCATGCAGCTACTTCTGGGGTGGAACCAGGCAACTGTTTAACAGCACTCAGAAACACAGCACAAGGGCTTAGGGAGGAAGTAAAGGAGAATTTTGTATCCAAACAAAACTCACAAGACTACTTCCTGAGGTTGACGGTAGCTCCCTGAACTGGAGACTGGCCAGGGCATGAGCCTAACATCACTCATCCTGTAAAAATGGGGCCAGACATGTCAGGGATCATGAAAGGCCAGGACCTTGGTTGCATATTTCATTCTGTTCATTGTTGAGCTCTGCAGTGGCTCTGGCTAGTTGGACGCAGTTCATCCCCAGGAGAGAGAGGGGTCTGGGAGACCTGCCCCTTGCTATTGTTCTACTGTCTGTGGAGAGGCAGCCAGCACCAGGACTGTGATAGTCATTGCCAGGGCTTGTGTTTGTGCAAGCCAGGACTCTCTGATACTTGACAAAGCAAAAACAGGGCAACACTTGCAACATCTTGACTTCCCAGAGCCTCTGCTGAGCAGGCCAGATATTTATGGTTCATCTTTTGCATTACCCTGGGCAGTCCCCCACAGACAGCAAGCCATGGAGGTGAAACTTGTGCTTTCCCCAGAGCGTACCCAGGTCTGCCAGTCCCACGTACCCAGCTGAGGAACTGGAGTTTTCATGCCCCACAGTGCATGAAAACTCCAGATGCTAGAGACCCCAAGTCAGGCTGGTGTATTGTGATGGACAGGGACACTGTGGGCAGCTGAGGATAAAATATAACTACTGGATCCCTGCTATCATTCATACCACCTCTCTACTGCTGATACCAATCACCTCCATAGCAGAACTGTATACTCAAGCCCCTTCTAAGAAGTCCACGTGAGGCTCATCCACCTCCTCACTGCTTATGAGTCAAAGTGCCATGGCGGGAGCCAAGGCAAACATGGAAAAAGACCAAACCCCAGCTGCAGCAGTGCAAACCCATTGTGCATGCTAGGTCCTGGAAGTGCTGACAAAGGGGACTCATGGGTTCTTGAAAGAGAAGAGGCTGGTGAATGGGGGGATTTACAGGAGTGCTGTGGCCACCACACACCAAAGTAAAATGCCCGCAAGACAGTGCAAGGCCTCCAGGAGATTACCTTTGGCACAGGAGGTTTGTGACCCTATTCTGCATTTCTGCTCCCAGTTACCTACTCCTGCAGTGGCATCCAGCACATGAGACATTAATTCATCTTCCCCTTCTGGATGCAGCCCACTGGGTAGTAACAGAAGGTTGCTCCCATCTGGTGGTAGGCCACTGCTTATGTGAAATGAGCTTGTTGGGACTCAGAGAAGTTCCCAGAGGACACTCATCAGCAGCTAGGGCAGGAACTGACTGACCAGGGAGGCTGCACTTTCCTGGATATGGTCCCTCTGTGCCTGGGAAAGGTGGCAAGGAGCTGTCCCTCCTCTGTGGACAGAAATGCTCCAGTCTCTGGGGCTGTCAACCCCTACTCAAGCAGTTATCTGGATCCTGTGGCCCCTCCTTCCCTGAAGGGGGGTGAGCCTTTCCTTCTTGGCTCCATCTACCTTTCTCAGCCCTCCACCAAGTAGATGCCAACCAGGTAGAGAAAACGGATCACTGCCTTCTGCACCTTCCCCTTTTGGTTATTTCCTCTCCTGCTTCTCTCAGGCCCCTTCCTTGCAGCCCTGTCCCCTGGACTTGCTGGCTTTGTAAGGGCTTGGGAGACACTCCTCAAGAAAGAAACTTATGAAGCCTCTTCTCAAGCCTGGTCCCCCCTCCCCTCTGCCAGGCATGCAGCCATCCAGTTCTTGTCACGACTGAGCAGCCTACCTGCTGGGTGCGTGGGAGATGAGGCAGGGTTACAAGCTCTTGAACGCCAGTCATTGCTAGGCTGGAGCAGGTCTGAATGAATCATCCACTGCAGTCACCAGGTGCTTGTGGGGCAGCTGGCTCTGCCATCTGAGACTCGCCTGTATACCAGGGCAGGTCTCAACACACCAAAATGCCTGTTCAGAGCAGTGCCATCAGCTCCAGTGCACTCTCCTACCACACCACACCAACATGGCTACAACCTATACTCCTCTCCCACCACAGTCACTTTGCAAAAGGACAAAGCATCAGACCTCTGCTTCCCTCTGCAGGGATGGTACAGGGTCTGGGATCAGATGTGTTTTCAATAAGGGCTTCTAATTTTGGGTCCCTCCATTAAATGCACAAGTCATTGGGCAGCTAAGAACTAAAGGCACTGGGAATCTGTGGCTGCTTTTTCAAACCTGACTACTTAACCTGTCTGTGCCTCAGTTTCCCCCTCTGCTTCGTTATATTAGAGTGATCTGACTTACCAAGCTGGGACAAATTCATTCGTGTGTGCAGCCTGCTTTGTGTCCTTCAGCTAGAAGGTACTACCAGGTACTATCAAACAGGCAGCATTTAAAGGGTCTGCAGCCAGTTATGATTACCCTGTGTGGGCCCAGAGAAATGCCTGGCTGGGCCTTCATTGTTGCTGGTGGCTTTGCAGTTCATTTGCTAATCATGGAAAGGGGCTACATTTGTGAGGGAAATTCTATGAGACAAAAGAGTCTGCCCAGCAGGGCTGTTTCTAGAGCCAGGAAGAGAGGGATTTCTTAGGCAGCTGTTTGGATGCTGGCCCCTGGGGTGGGGGAGCACCGCATTCCTCAGACTTCCTGATCAGATGGCAACCCATCAGGTCTGCAAGCCCAGACCCCCTGTGTAGTGGAGGGCAGGCAGCATCAGCACCTCCCCCCAGCTCAGACAAAAGCCAGGAAATGCCAGTGTCAAGAGCAGCAGCTAATTTTGGATGCCCCTGTTTTTGGTATCCCAGCTTCACACTCCCTGTGTCTGATTTTTTTGGTTGTTTGGGGGTCGAGGCATTTACTTGGGACTGGGGACACCTGGGTTCCAGTCCCAGTTCTGCCACCGTCTCTCTGGGTGACTTTGGGCAAGTCAGTGAGCCCCTCTGTTCCCATCTCTCTGGTGGACAATAGTTCCCGTCCTGCTGCCTCTTGGTGGTGTGAGGAGAAATGCATGACAGGGGTGTAGGTTGTAGCCGTGTTGGTCTCAGGACACAGGCAGACTAGGTTCTTTGGGTAAATCTGATATCTTTTATTAGATCAACTCAAATATTTGGAAATTCATTCCATCCAGGAAGAGCGCACACCAACTGCAGATGTGTCCTCAGCCCGACGAAGGGTATTTATATCTGAAAGCTTGCAAAGAAGAATTTTTCCAACTATTTAAGTTGGTCTAATAAAAGCTATCAAATTTACCCAATGATCCTTGTCTTACAGAGTATGAGGAGCTTAGACACAAGGGGTGGGGATGGAGGGCAGATAAACACCACAGAGAAATAGGTCTTGTCAAACAAACAGGGGGAGGGAATGCCAGGGAAGATGTCCATGCTTCGGGAGGCCACGCCGCAGCTGGGCACAGTTTCCCCACTGTGTGGATGATGCATAAGGAGAGCAGCAGCCTCAAAGAACCAAACCTCAAAGCAATGCGAGAGAGAAAATGGATGCAGCCAGAAATAAACCAGTAGGTAGGACAACCTACAGGGCTGTCGTCAGGTGATACTGCTGCAGGGTCTCTGAAGGGAGCTGCAGTCAGGGTACATTAGACTCATCCAGGCTCCCAGTGCCAGCACTGGCAGGGTCTCTGCAGAAGTCACAGCCACTTTGCCTGGCTCAAAAGGATAATGGTGCCCTGAGTTTGTCCTGTGATCTGACAGCCTGAGAGCTCTCCTGGCCGTGAAGCTCAGAAAGGCTGGCCAGACGGAGAGATGTCAGCGCTGCTATATGGTCTCCAGGCCACACCACAAGTATTGCCTCTATCCTGTTGGAGCTAAGCTATAGCTGGGCACTAGGAAAACCACACTGGCTGGGCCTGATGAAAATGGAGCTGTGGGTCATCCATGAGAGCCGCTGAGCCTCCTTCCCCTCAGCCTCAAAAGGCCTGAGGAGCGCCATCCCTATTATCTAGGAGAGGGCCCAGGCAGAGATGAGCCACTGGCCAAATCTATTCATCCTCTGTGATCTTTGGAGGGGCAAGAGGTCCCATGTGAGGGCCCATCCAGGGTCTGCAAATAGGACAGCAACACATCCTGGCTACCGGCACAGGCCCTGTCTGACATGGGGAAAATTCATTGACCAGTCAGACCAGCACTGTCTCCCTGAGAAAGTGGGCAGGAGAGAGAGCAGGAGTCAGGGGTGGGGGAGAGTGAGGATGGAGGGAGAGTGGTGCTGATTCAGCCTTTCCCAAAGAAGGAAGGTTGGAGACAGGGTTGTAACCTAGGAGGCTGCTGGTCTTCCATGTTCAAGGTGTTCCCTGGGGAGAAAATAGTGCCGGGGTCTCTAGTTAACTCTTGGCCCCCCAAAATGACCCACCCTCCCCTTTCCTTGGGACTGGCAGTACCTGTGAGTGGTATGATCCCATCCCACAGCCCTGTAGGCTGCAGATCCCCAATGTCTGCCTAAACCTCCTTGAGTGAAATCTCAGGGGGAGGCTGCATTTGCTCTCTGCTACAATGAAACCCAGCAGTCTGGATTGAACCTGAGCAGCCTTATCTGCAAAGCAAACAGGACATTCCTCCCAGCAAAGAAACAGGCTGGCTCACTTTCCAAGTCACCTCCTGAAACAGCCAACTGGGGACCTTGCAGTAGGTCAAGCTGAAGAAACAAAGGTGCTCTTGGTTTTCATCTCCCTCAAAGCCCACGGTGTCAGAGCCTCTCCTGACTGTAGCAATGCAAGCAGCTGTTTGGGGAATGGTATAAAGGGAAAGGACATCTGGGAGACCCTATGTAAAAGAGCAGAAGTGAGGGAGATGGTTATAATGTGTCCCACAGAGAGGGGTCATTCCCTGGGCTGCATAGAGAGGTCCCAGACCTATACCCAGCTGTCCCTGAGGGCGGGCCAGGGGACAGTCTGTGGGATGGACCTCAGGGCAGGTGTAATGACTTCTCCAGCATCTCATCTGGTGCCAAACTCAGGAAGTCTTATATCCCACATGCACTGGGATTTTTGTGCCATGCTGAGTCAGGCAGGTAGGGAGGGAGACTTGGCCTATGGGTCCCAGAGTGGCGAATGGGCTGCTGGTGCACCAGGGCTGCATGAGTGTGTGTCTGTGCGTGCGCGCGCGCGTGTGTGTGCACTTTGTACAGCGCTGCCTCACCCCCGGCGGTCCTGTACTGCTCCTCTAGCCGAGAGGATCACATGATTCCAGCCTGGAGCTGCACTGAGCATGGGCGAAACCATCTGGGCCGCTGTGCTCCTGTAAGTGCAACAACAAAGCCTGCAGATCAGGCAGCTGACAAGCCTTTTGTTTTCTTCCAGTCAAGCCCCAGGTCCCCCTTTTGTCTGCTGCCTGGCAGAGAGGGGCTGGCAATTCTCCCCCCAGCCCTTGCTCCTGTTGGCCTGCTCTCGCACTGCTGCCTTGACAGACCTGGACCAGCGTGACAGCCTCCCTCCCTGGGCCTTCCGATTCTGCAGGGTCTTGGCCAAGGAAATTGCTGTGAGTATCGAGACTGGTTGCCTGGCACTGGCTGTGGCTGGGGAGGACTGGAGCTGTGTTGGGGGCTGCCTGTCACTGAGCTGGGACGGGAGGAGGAAGAAGGGGCAACGTAGGGGGCTGGTAATCCCAAATTGCTACAGGAAGATAGACAGGCCCTGCGGCTCTGGGCACTGTCCAATGTGCTGGGCACGGGTGTGGCATGGGCCAGCTGGGGAAAGACCCCACTTGGGGCTGAGGCTATCCTTCTGGGAGGAAGGAGAAGGTGGTCACAGTTACCCTTGCCCTTGCCTATGCAGATTGGCAGAACAAGATGCCACCTGCCCAGTACCCTTTGCATGTGATCTGCTAGCAGCTCCACTGCTACTTTTACAGGGTAGACTTGGAGCCTGTACCAGGTAGATGCACAGGGGTCCAGCACAGGAGGTGGGGCTGCTCTCAGGATGCTTGCCATGTGGCCCTGGGAATCCAGGCTGAGTCCTGCCCCTTCCTCACACTGCCCCGTGTCCTCCTGGTCAGACTCTGTCCTGCTAAGAGGCTGCGCCCTTGGCTGGCTCTCCAGGGGCCCCAGAATCCAAGTCAGCGTCTTCTGCCCTCTGAGGAGAGCACTTCTCCCCCACATAGGACCCAGAGCATCCCCCATGCAGGCAGCAGGACCTAGCCCAGAGGGTCCTGCCATCCCTTTCCCTGGGAAAAGCTCAGAGTGGAGGGGTCAGGCTAATGCCCTGTAGCATGGACTGCAGTGGGGCCTGGGCCCTGGTTCCCTCACCTGACAGCTGTGGCCGCAGCTGAGATGGAGTTTGGCTCTAGCCCTGCTTGGATGTTGGCACATCCTATTTAAAGAGATGCTGCCACAATCTGTGACTTCAAATCCTATGCAGAGGGACTCATCCCCACCCCCATCCAAGAATGCTGCTGTGTGTTTAAGTGCAGGCTCCAAGCAAAACCAAGTGCTCTGTCCCGGGGCAGGCTGGGTGTGCTGCTCCGGGGAGGAAGTGCAGATGCCCTGCGTGACTCTTTCCTCCTGATCCGTGTCTCTGGTCACGGGGAGGCTGTGCCATGGTGCTTCTGGCTGGGGAAGGAGGCTATACAGCTTCAGGGAGAGAGGGAGAAATTCCAGAGGACAAAGCGGAGCCCAAAATGTAACTCTGTGATTGTGCCGGATAAGTCTCCTAACCTCTCCCGGCAGAGGGCACTGCAGGGAGCAGTGCGGGACCTCACACTGTTCAGTAACTCTGGGATACAGGACAGTGCAGGACCCCTGGCTGGGAAGGGCTGTGGGCAGAGTTCCCTGGCTCCCCCAGTTTCAGCCTCCCTTCACTGGTATTGCTGTAGGCATGGACACCTAGTAAGGGCCTTGCAGTCCTCTCTGCCTGTCCCCTGTATTCCCCCAGTTGATTTTAAACAGGAGAGCAAAGCCCCTGCCCTGCCTGTCTCACGTCCGCTCTGCCTCCCCCAGACGCTGCTCCAGGAGGGGTGGCTGGGTGAGAGCCTGCCCCACTGCAGGACAGCTCCACGTCAGGAGGGATTTGTGTTCACGCTGGCTGTGGAGGGAGCCTGCCCTGTCTGGGCCCCTCTGCCAGCAGAGTTCACTCGGGCAGGCTGATCGTTGTGCCACACACTAAGTCTGCCCAGGCCTTTTTGTTGCCTGTGTCTCCTCCAACTCCTCTAAGGGGATTTATCCCCCAAGCCTGGAGGGGGAGGTCAGTGGGATCCTGCCAGAGCAGCTGATCCAGCTCCTGCTTTTCCAGGTGTCCCTTTTTTGCTGGAGCCCGAGCATTTTCACAATGGCTTCTCTGAAAAACATACACCGGCTGACAAGGAAGGCGTGAGAGGCTGCTGCCAGGATGACTCAGTGCTGGGAGCTGGGTGCTGGGCAGTGCTCCTCTCTGGGTCACATCTGTTCCTGGGCAGGATGGCCTCAGACATCCTTGGAAAGGCCTGTGGTGACATATAAACCTCCCCCTCACATGGCTGAGACCCTCGGGATCCAGGGCCCAAAATATTTGATAGCTCTCCCACCTTTTTCCCTGGGCAGTGGCTTTATCAGAGGAATGTGCATGTAGTGCGTTGGCCCAGAGAGTCCCATGGGGAAAACTACTGCCCAGGCAGCTACAGGCTGAATGTCTGGAGCGAAGTCTGGTGTCCTGGCTTTGTTGGCCCCTGTGTCCTGTAGTGGACAGTATGGCCTGCTGGGCTTCTCTATCTGGAAAATTTATGAATGTGCTGTCACCTGCAGACTGCTGCACCACCAAAGGTCTGTGGTAGGGAAACAAGCAGCCTGTTTTCATCTTCTTCCCAACCACCTCCTTTCTCCCAAGCCAGGACCATCCTATATAAGATGGAGGTGACATCCATGCTACAATGGGCAAGCAGCACTCTGACATGAAAATGATATTGTCTGCCCTTGAAGTGAGTAGGAGCCCTGAGGTAGGAGGAATCTCCCTTCAAAAAGAACCAGTATTGCTCAGACCCTTGCCAGCCAGCCATTGCTGTGCTATTATTTCCTAGGATGTCTTGTGCTAGGGAAGGCTGGGCCAGGAGTGACCCTGCCACAGAAGTGCTTGTATAGCAGGTACCTCTGCATGGGAAAGCCAGAGACTGGCATCCAAACATTTGTTACAGAGGAGAATCTGGCAGGTATGATAGACCCTGGGCCTTGACACATGGCTCCGTTGGGGCAGGATGCTGTGAGCAGCAGAAATATAGGCTTGTCTTTGAGTATCAGGAATAAACAGGCACTTGCTGGGATTTGGATTGGCCTGATAACTGTGTATATATTCTTGCTCTCTACTGTGCACACTGTGGGTGGCAGATTTCAAGCCAAGGTGTTTCAACTTTGCTCATCCAATAGCAGCATTTGTAGTATTACTAGTATTACCAGTATTACCAGTTCTGAGCACTGGGAATTTAAGAGTAGTTTCCCCCCACCCCTCCCCTCTGCCAAAAAAAATTATGAGATTGGTTTAAAGAACACAAGGATTTAGAAATCTTTTGTGTTCCCTTTCATTTGGCTTTCAGCTGCATTGGCTTCATGTTTCCAGGCTTCCCCTCCCACCCCCCCAACCACGTGGACTATAAACAGCTTTATTTAAAATTAAAGCTGACATGCTCCCACCATCCCATGACTCCAGGAGCTGGAGCTTTAACTAAAAACCCAAATACAGTGAAACTCACAATAAGATGGCAACATGGCATTGGTAGTTTGCCCAGTGTCTGAAGGCTACTCCTAATGCATCTGAAATGGAGGTGCTTGTATTTATATTACAGGAGTGTTTAAAGTCCCCAAATGCAATCAGGCTCCATTATGCTGGGTGCTGCACAAACCCAGAAGGAGACAGTCCCCGCCTCAGAGAGCTTACAATCTAAACAGGGGAGAGAGGGACACAGCAGGCCTGGAAAAAGCAGAGTATGTGCTGGAACCTGATGTCCCTCCCTGCAGGTGACACCTCTGTATTAAATATGGGGGTAGGGACAATTGGCCAGGCAGTGCGACCCAGTGATTAGCTTCCTGAGCAGGGAAGCAAGAGTTACCTGGTTGTCTGTCCTCCAAGCTATTTCCTTAATCCCTAAATTGCAGGTGTTCTCACCTGTGTGAGTGAAACACAGCCTGCAGAGCCTTCAAGTCTCAGCATGCATCAAGGTAGAACATGCTGGAGCATTGTCCCCTGGGATATGTAGTTTCCATAAGCCTATGATCTGTTAAAGAGAAGTTTGTTCCGTTTCCACCCTGAATGAAAGGCAGCAGCAAGAAGCATAGGGAGCAGGCAGCACAAGATCATCAGCTCTATAATTTGCAGATGGGATAAGCTTTTCTGCTATATCAGCTGTCCAGATGTGCTCCTGGGCTGAGGAGTCTCCCAGCAAAATCCCATCAGGGAAAGAACTGTATCACTGAAAACATCCAGGGCCAGCCAGCTCCCAGCAGTCACAGAGGACCTACCCCCAGGTCTGGGAGCAGCTGAAAGGCCAGCGCAATCCCTTGTCTTCCCACAGGGCCCTCTTCCTTGGGTTAGGCTGCTGTGCATTGAGGAGGGAGCTTAGAGAGAGAAGTGAGTGAAGTCCTTGGGGTTCATTGTTCTGGGTTTGTGGTGCCTGAGGGGTTCATCACCTGGCACTTGGGCTCATCTGGAAGGGCTAGTTTGGGATAGTTGCTTAGAACAAGCATGGAACTGAACTGAGCCCTGCCCCAGCCCTTGGGAGTGAATCCTCTGCCCGATGCTCTTTTCTTGTCACAGGGACCTGCAGCCTGACCAAGCTTTGAATGTATAGGTGAAGGTGATGTGACTTGCCCGTGGTCATACAGAGACTTGGTGGCAGAGGCAGGGATTCAACCCTAATACCTTGCAGTGCCACCAGGCCTGAGCATTCAGAGCTCATGAGTCAAGACCCTCCAAATCACAATATGATGGTACACTTTGGGGTTTTGGCCTTCTGGCTTCTGAATCTTGAGGTTGTCTTTTGATCCCATTTCCCACTTTTCTCAGCAATGATGAGGGCTAGAAACTTTCCATTTAATTGATAACTGAGGAGTTAACTAATCACATGCCTGTAGGAGCTGGGGCTTTACAAAGAGTATTAACTGTCATAAGACTGATGTTGCCATCTCTCTTAATTTTATCTAGAGTCCCAGGTGTCAGGGGGAACCAGTATGCGGGTAGTTAGGAGTGGACTTGACCCTAGAAAGTCACAGGCCAGGGGATCAGGAGCAGAGGAGACCAGGAACCAGAAGTACAGGTGCACATTGGAGCCACAAGGTCAGGTTTGAAAGGATCAGGAAGCAGGGACCCAGGTTGGAGTCTGGAATAAGGAACTAATAGGCTGGAACTAAGAGCAAGCAGAAGCCCAGGGTTATCCAGAGAGACCTTTCTCCCATTAACAGGCTGGTGGACCCTGGAAGGACAACTTCTTATAAGCAGGAAACAACATCCTTACAGGTAACAGGGGCAGCAGGAGTTTTTTAAAATTACAAATGTGTCAAACTCTTAATACCTTCTCCAGCTGTGTTTTATGTTTATACAACACTAGTGCCCCTTCCCCTCTCCTGCTTTAGAAACTTTCCCTTTGGTCCCCCCCTCTCTCCCCAATTTACCCCTTACCCCACTCCTAACTCAGACTTTATTATGAGTAGGCCAAAACTGATATCAAAGACCCTTCCAGTCTTGGTTACACTGTGTACCTTTGCAGGTAAACTCCTGCTTGCCACCACACTCAGCCTCCTCTGATAACCCACCTCCTCCCACATCACTAAAAGGACTGGCATGCCTGTAGGACTTTCGTTAGCCCTGCATGACTAATTAGAACATTTAAAACCTACATAAAGGTCTATACAATGTTCTTCAAGTGTCATACATCATCCTGCAAAGCATATAAAGCACATGTATCACATGTATCACATAACAAATACTTGAAGGGTGATTAAAGAGAAGATAGAGATGGCCTTCTATCTGTTGCTGTAGGGGACAGGACTAGAAGCAATGGCCTTAACCTGCAATAAGGGAAACTTAGGTTGGAGATTGGAAGAACTTTCTGACTATGAGGGTAGTCAAGCTTTGGAGCAAGCTACCTAGAGAAGTTGTGGAATCTGTATCCTTGGAAACTTTCAAAAGCAGGTTGGGCAGACACTTGGCTGGGATGCTTTAGTTAGGGATGCTCCTGCCTTGAGCAGGGGGGTGAAGTAGATGACCTTGTGAGGTCCCTTCTACCCCTACTTTCCTATGATCCTATGGTTACAGTGGACACGCTAAAAATTGGTATATCAAACACAAGATTTTTTAAAACATGTAAAACCCATTCAAAATACACCACCAACTAAAACTTGGTCCCAGGGTTCCTTGTGAATAAAAGCCGCCAGTCACTTTGTGTCTGCTTTTTCCCGTCTAAGCTCTTCATAATCATGGTTAGCATAACATCGAAGTTCACGTAGTACAAGTTTCAAGCAGTCCTTGTTCATAAAAACTAGGCTCTTAAAAGCCAGAAGATTTTGCACTCTCTCATTTTAAAAGAGATTAAAAATATCCTTAAAAATGCACTCTCAGGTCCTTTGGATACCAGCCCATATAAAACCATATCTTTTGTGAGGGTTTTAACATACAGCATTGTAGCCAGCTATTCTTCCACTCTGCTCCATACTTTTGGAGACAAAGCAGTGGCAGAACAAATCGAATACCAATTTTTCATCCCCACACAATTCCCATAGGCACCGTGGGGTCCAACTGAGGCAGTTGGAAAGAGGCCACTAGCAGCCAGGCCCACTTGACTAAGGGCCAGCTCGGGGCTAATTAGCTTGCTTGCTCCCCTGACTCCTGACACTGCATGAGCACAGACTGTGCACCATGGACTCCTAAAGCTCAGCTTTGCACTGTTCCTGCTCTAAGTCTATGTGCACAGGTCCTCTGGCCCTGCTAGAGCTGCAAGAGAGAGCCTCAGACTCTTATCTTTAGCTGTGTCCCTTTAACTGTGTCAGGGAGGGTGTGTAGCATCAGGGTTGCCATATTAGATCCCTACCCCTGGAAGGTCCCTTGCTCACAAGTGTGCTCCTCCTTGCCTGAGTTAATCTGATTTTACATTACTACAATGTAGTTGATTTGAATCAAGTTATGTCTTTAAATACTTTATAAAACTTCTAGTTGCACTCACTGGGTTCTTTGTTTTAGGGTATGTCTACACTGCCCACAGTGGTGCCTTCTGGTACCCAAGCTAGTTTGTGTAGACCTAAAACCTGTCCTGGAAGTTAGGTCCTAGAAGTAGGTAGTCAGCAGACACAGCTTTTTGGACTGAGCTATGCTTGACTGGTGTCTGCATATTGATTGCCCCAAAGCTCTCTTATTGCAGAATTATGGCCAAGTGGCAGTCCTCGTACCCTTTTGGGCTGTCAGACACCGCTATATGTAAACTGCTGAAAAACGAGGTTCAGCATTAGGGGAGAGAGCCACCCTGCCTTGCAGCATTCACTCTGGCCTGGGGCACTTCAGAGGTACATGCTTTATTCTGTTGTGAACAATGCAAAGGACTTGGCACCTTGGCAGCAGAGTGCCCAGGGCTTGCTCTGCAGGCTCTGGCATTTAGTGCTCCCAAACCTGCTAGGCAGGGGTGCTGCCAGGCCAGGCACTATGTCTTCTGGCCAGGCTAGCCCAAGGAGGAAGGGCTGCCTACAGCCTGAGAAGAAAGGCAGCTTGGTGGCGAGGGCACTGTTCTAAGATCTGGGGGATACATGTCTGCTCTGCTGCCAATGCTGTGTGACCTTGGGAAGTCACTTTGCCTCTGTAGCAGATTTGAGCCACAGGGGCAGCCGTGATGACCCTGGTGGCTGTGTGGCTCCTGCCTGGCTCTGTCTCTGATGTGGTCTTCCTTTAATTGCTCTCCTACCATGCCTTGCTGTTATTGATATTAAGTAAGGGAGGCTGCCCAGGGGCCTTAGGGAGAGCCTGAGTCCAATCAACTCCTCAACAGATCCCTCCTGGACTCCACTAGTCTCAATCCAGCTCTTATGCTAAATAGGCCCCCTCAGCCTGGCAGTGCCCCCACAGGACACCTGTCATCTCAGGGCTACTTGTATGTGGCTCCATTCCGTCCCTACACAACAACCCAAGCATTGCGGGTGTTATCACTCCAGGTATTAGTTTCTCTTAGCCCCTCTCAGGACTCTCAGACCCCCTGGCCCTCTCCACCCTCTATCTCTGGGACCACAGACTCCTAGCCCCATCATGTAGTCCGTCCCAGAAACTCTAATCCCTCACTCCAACTCTTCCTGGCCAGCAGGTCCACTGTTCAGCCTCCTGACTCAGTCTCTTCTTTGGGCTGAGAAGCCATTTGTACCCTGCTCAGATCCTTCTCTGGGCTGGTGGGCACTATTCCCTTATTCAGCCCCTCTGCTGGTCAGTGAAACCTTCTGTGCCCCATTCAGCCCCCTTCTCTGGGCTTGTAGCCCCTATTCCCTTGCCCCCTGTCCCCACTCAGGCCCTTCTCCAGGCCAAGGACCCTTTGTATCTCCACTCAGTCCCTCTTCTGGGGTGGGGAATTCTCTGTAGGTCTCGAACCTGCCTCCAGCAGGTCTCAAAGTTTGTACCTCAAACAATAATTCCAACATAAAACAAAGCCCCCCTGCCTGCATAAACCCTTTCTTCTCTGCCCCAGGTAATATTCTCTGGTTCCCAGGCTTGCAGAGTCATATCTGCTTTTCCTGCCTTCTGGAGTCCTTCAGGAGTCCTGCTGCAGAGAACTCCTTTCTTTAACCTCTCAGGACTAGGCTCCCTGACCTGCTCAGGCACTTATCTAGCTGCAGTGGGGCCTTCTTCCAGTCAGGTGAGCCTGCCATTAGCCCCCGTACCACCTGGAAGCTGCCTTTTACGCAGCTTTTCTCCTAAAGTAGCAGGCACACCACAGTGCCCTCCTACAGCCCTCCTCTCTCTCCCTCAATTCTTCCCTATTGAAGACACTGAGCACATCTACATGTGCACTTTAATGTGCATTAGCCTATTTTAATGTGCATCAAAGTGTCACAAAAAGCGCACTTTTGCTAATACACATTAAAATAGGCTAATGCACCTTTTTCTAGTATCTCACAATGGAGGGTGTCTGTACATGAGGGTGGAGGCTGCTCCAATGTGGTATAATTACAATGCATTGGAGAAGACTCAATTGATCGAGTCTGCTGGAGTGTGGTAATTACCATGCTCCAGCAACCTGCTGCATCTTGTGTATCAGCGTCCCCGCATTTAAAAATGGTGGTAGGGGTGCTTGAACTAAAGCTCATTGAACGAGCTTTAGTCCAAGTGCCCCAGGCCACCATGATACATGAGTCACTGCTCCCCTCCTGCCCAGAAGCATGTGTAGAAGTGCCCGGAGGTACTAAATTTAATATGCATTAGCAAAAGTGCATTAATGAACATGTAGATGTCTAGTGGGAGGATACTGAAGTGCTCTGATGCTGTAGGGACAGGGGCAAGATCAGGATGTCACATAGCCAGGCTTGAGCCAGTCCCTTTCCTGGCATTTGAGTGGGCTCTCCTTTTTGGATGGAGAGCCCTAGGCACTGTTTCAGAGGAAGAGCACAGCAGGCAGTAGCCTTGCCAGCCCAGCCCAGATTTCTCATGCACATTTGTGGGGTGGAGTTAGAAGGGCAGATACAACAGGGGACTTCTGAGGGAGTGCAAGAAGGTCTGGCTGGTAAAGCTGCTGGCCCATGTTTGTGCCAGCACTGGGGAGTGTGGCTGGTATAGCAAAGGCAGCCCGTGAATGGCAATGGCTGCACTGCAGCCAGTCACTGAGGTTTCCCTGCCTCAACCGAGCTTCAACACTTTCTTGTCATGGAGAAGAAACCACTCAAGGAAACCCAGCCCAATGTCACTGGGGCTGACCATGGCACTGCCTAAGTATAGGCCAGATGAGAGCCCTTGCAAGGCTCAGGTCTCCCAACCCCAGTGCCTGGCTTTCCATGCGTAGTTATGCTGTGCAGCCCCAGACATCCCAGGGGGAAAGGAGTGTCAGTGATAAAGTTTGTTCCCTGTGGGGAGATGACTGTGGGTTAAGTTCAAACTCCAGGCCAAAGCCATCATTGCATGGACATATTCAGCTTGAACGCTGACATTCTGGCAAATGGAGAAGGTCTGATTAGCTCTCCAGTTTGAGCATTGCTCCAGACTCTCTAGCACTGACAGCTTTTGAGCAGCATGGTGGGTGGAGGTGGTGCAGGGCTGCCCCTGTCCCTCATCCACAGGGAGGGTGAAAGGGAATTGGCTATGGGGAAGAGCAGTATCTGTGCAAGGGATACCCCCAACTACAGCCAGAGCTATGGCAGAGGATAAGGGCTCAAAGTTACCCCAGTTCCTGTTCCTCCTAGATGTCAGGAGGAGGATGGGAACTCACAGCTATGCCAGGCCCAGCCACAGCCTGCAGGCCACAGCACAGCCACATGTCTCTGGCTTGGCTTCATGGTCCAAGCTGATCAGGAGACCATTGCAGGGTGGAGCAGGGTGTCCCGGGGTGCATGTAGGAATAGCAGCACCAGTGCTGAGACAACACTTTTGGAGCAGCCCCTCTGAGCATCGCTTTGACTGCATTTCTGCACCCTGCTCGCATTCAAGCATGTGGCAGCAGGCGCTTGAAGGTGAGCTCAGAGCTGTAAGGGAACCTTATGGCGCTGGCTTCTTCTCCCATATGGGTCACAGAGAAGCTGCCAGAAGGATCCTGAGAGGAAGAGGGGACCAGAAAGTCTGGGGTGGAGTGGAGTGGAGTTAGCTTTGGGGCTGGAAGCACAGTGGCACTTGGGGGCTTGGGGTAGCTACTTGGGACTGTACACTACAGAGAGACTATATATACAGGCTATACTGTATTAGCAGGGGATCCAGCAACCTGACTTTTCCACGCTGGGTTTCTCACCCTTGCCTTTGGGCTGTAACAGCCTGGAGGAAACACCCTTGGTTGATGTCTGGGTCTGTGTTTGACTGCTTAGGGAGTGGCAATGAGGGGAGCCGGGCTTAACAGCAAACTCTTCCTCAGTTCTCCTTGTGGTTCTGTCAGGCAGACGGTTCATGGTTGCAACCAGCCTGTCATGTAAAACATCCCCCACAGAGCCAGTGATGCTACATATGCCATGATGGGGTCAGAGCAGGGCTGGGGCCTGGCCATGCTGGTTGGACACAGCTGCAATCCTGACCCATGCTAGAACCACCACTATGCCCTTGCCACATTACTTGGGAGCAGCTGGGCCTGGGATTGTGGTGAGGCAAGGAGGCTGCTGGGTGTGTGTGTGGGTGGGTGGGAGATTATGGTGGGCTAAAGTGGTGGTGGGTGCAGGCACATTAGGTAGAAGATGGATGGTGGACGTTAGGGGATTGAGTGGCTGGTGATCGTAATGGGTGCAGGTGGTTGGTGGGTGACGGGTGTCAGGGGCAGCATTTGGTAATGGGGTGTTGGGAGGTTGGTCTATGTGGGGAGTCAGATTCAGGGCAGTTGATGGATGTAGGGTGTGAAGTGGATGGTGTAGGTGCTGGGTGCAGAGTAGTGGCAGGTGTGGGGTGGTTGGTGATGTAGGGGGTGGGGTGCAGGGTGGTTGGTGGATGTGGGGTGGTTGATGGCGTGGTGTGTTGGGTGGTTGAGGACAGTGTGCCTGGCAGCTCTGGCTGCATTAATGATAGCCGACTTGAGTATGTTGCTTGCGGACTCTGGAAGGAGAACTAGGAAGTAGCTGAATTCTAGTTTAGGGAATTACATCCCGCTGACCTGGATTCACCCTGCCTACGTGATTCCTGAGTGCTGCGGGCTGTTGCTGCATCATGTGTAACAGCTGGTGTGCTCCTCCCTTAAGGTGGCTGAATTTCAGAGGCTGGGATGGGGATTGATATCCTATTCTAAATATATCCTTTCCATATTTTAATGAATGCTACTGCAGAGTGTGGGACAAGAATACCCGAACACCCCAGCACTGCTACGGTCAGGGTCAGTGGCAGACCCAGGCCGGTGAAAAGCGGGGCGCAGTGGTGGTGGACAGCTCACTGCACATGCATCCACCAGCGAAGACTGGAGTTCCTGGGGCCAAACTGGCAGCAAATTGGGGTGTGAATGTACCGGCATACCTCCCCTGGATTCTCCCTTGTCCAGCATCCTCCCATGGCCCCCAAAACTGAGCATTACCTGTGAAAGGGGCACTTTGGGAGCTAACACTTCTCTGACTGTTAGGGGGTAGCAGACTTGTGTGGGACAGTCACTCGGAGAAGGACGGAGACTCCTTTCAGTCAGCCAACGTGTTACCCTTGCTCAGTGCTTACTCATGAGGGGAGTTTTGCTTCAATCTTCTGGAAAGAACTATCTGTGAAAGCCAAGTTCCTTGTGCAGAAATGCACTTACCCAAACCTGTCTGCCTCTGTGGCTGCACTCACTGCTGGGACTAATGCCTACCATCATAAGCGGCAGGGGAAAATATTATTTGTGGGGGGCTGAGCCCTGCCTGACCCCCGCCCCTCCCTCCTATGGGGCCGTTGTGGGGCCAGCGTGTGCTGGTGCTGTATGCAGTGGTGGAGGAGTGGCTGCCTGCCGAGCGGCGCTGGGTGCTGCAGGACAGCGGCGTCGTGGTGCTGTTGCTGTCGCCGGCTGCCATGAAAAGTTTGGGGGGCTAAGCCCCGTCAGTCCTGGCCTTCCACCACCCCTGCCTACAATGCAAGAGGCTGCTGTGTGGGAGCCCTGCCTTTCACCAGCTTGGCCCTACTCTGCACGCGTGGTTGCTGGTGCCAGGGGCACCGCCCTGGCATCGTGTACGCAGGTGTGTTTCTGCCCCCTCTCACCTGTGAAAACAAGCTCCTTTGGGTTTAAATGCTACCGGAGCCGGTTGCTTTTTCCGTACAAGGTGCAAGCCCAGCTGGGTGAGGTGGGAGGGGGGCAGGGGGCTTGGTGGGGTGAAGGGGTAATCAGCGGGCCAAGTTGCTCACTGGTGGAAGAGCCCTGGAGGCTGCAGCGCTGCCTGGGGGTGGGGGGTTGCAATGTACTTGTGCCTCGTACGCTGTATTTACTCGCTGTTTTAGATACAAAAGAGTGCCTGTGTTTCCCTTGCAGGACAAGGCAGTTTTCCCAGCCAGCCAATGAGCCCCCGCTGCACAGTGCTGACGTAACCGGGATGCTGTCTGCCTTTTAGAGGACAGTGACTCGGTTGCCTGGGAGACAGCAGAAGATACTCTCCGGGCCGGGCCGGCTCTCATCCCTGACGTCACGGCCCGAAGCTGCCTGGATGTCTGTCTCACTGTTTCCAGGCTGGCTGGTAGCATGGAGGGGAGAGGCCTAGCCCTGTCAGAGGAGTGCCTGTAAACCACTAAGCAAATGGTGAGGATGGCTTGGCAGAGGGCATCTGGCAGGAGATGGGCTGAGGGCGCGAGTCTTGGCCTGGCTGGAAAATGATCCCGGGGAGAAGCCAGGGGCTTGCATGTGTGTGTGTGTTGTGGGGAGGGGGGGTCTTAAAGCATCCTGGAGACTACCGGGGCTGCCCCTGTGGTGGGATCAACCGCCCTGGTCCCGCAGTAAGGGACGGCTGGCGCAGTGAGGGGAGGGCTGGCCGGGGCTGAACGCAGGGTGCCTGGTGCAGGGGTGATGGCGTGGGCCAAGCCCTTGGATCCCAGGCCATGAGATCGGGAGCCCCAGAGAAGCCGGTTGGGTCGAGGCATCAGGCCGACTGCTCCCGAGACAGCCGGGGCACGGCTGGCTGTTTGGGTGTGTCTTACATTTCCTGTACGTTCCTATCTACCTGTTTGTCTGAGTGCCCGTCTGTCACGCTGGCCTCGCAACCTCTTCCATCGCTGTTTTTCTTGTCTCGCTTCTAGTCTCTTTTCCATCTCTCATTCAGAGCACTTTTCTTTCTGCCCCACAGCAGAACAGACTCATGTCCTTCGTCCTTTGCAGGCTTTTGTTTGTCTCTCGCTCATCCCTTTCTTTCCTCCTTCTCCCTTTCCTTTCTCCGAACCTTGCCTTTATCTTCTGTGAGCCTGTCCTCCCTGAAGAAACAGGGCATAGATGGGAGGGCAATAAGACCCTATGGCAATGAAGAGGTGCCCACAAACATCGCAGAGCAGTTAGATGGGGCTTCCTAACACCGATGGCCAGAAACATGGTCCATTAAGGGCTTAATCCTGCTCTCTGCTGCTTGTGGTGTATGAGGATTTTGGCTCTCCCCCTATGATTTTGGCTCTGAGCAGGGGATGGTTGCTCTCTTTATGGCAGCCTTTCCAGTGTTTGGAAACTTTTCCCATGTCCCTCCCACCTTAATCTGCTTTTCTCCAAACAGAACATCCCGAGTGCTCTCGATCGGTCCTTGTACGGTTCACGTGCCAGCCCCTTTGTTAAAAAAAAATGATTGGACACATTCTTGGAGAAAAGCGGCATCAGCAGCTATGGAGCACAGGAGCTAGGGGCACAGCCTCCCAATCAGAACTTCCTCGGCTTTAAATGCTGGCGGCTGCAAGTGAGAGAGGAACTGTGGAAAAAACCTGAGCTGTATCCTGTTCACTCTCCCTTTCAGCATCCATGCTTTGCCACTATGGCAGGAGAGCCGGCAAGATGGACCTATAGTCTGACCCAGTAAATGGCAATTATTACGTTCTTATCTTTTGTTGCTCACTTTTGGATCCTCTTCAGTTTCTCCACATCCTTCTGATAATGGGTTGCCCAGAACTGCACAGAGTAGTCCAGCTGGGGCCTGGCCAGCACTGAGTACAGCGACACCTCCCCTGTCTTCCATACAGTGCTTTGGTGAACACAGCCCAAACTTGCATTTGTGTTTTTTGTGGCAGCTTTGCCGCCCTGACTTACGTTGTGTTTGTTATCCACAGCAGTGGCTTAACCAGTGTGGAGTGACCGGAGGCCATCCCAGGTGCCAGCTCAGGGAGGGGGTGTCAAAAAATGGTTGCCACTGCTGCTGTATGATTGTGCCAGCGGTGAGTCAGCAGCTGCAAGCTGCTGCTGCCCCTGTGCATGGCAGCTGCTTTGGGAGCCTGGCCGCATCATTATGCCACTGATCCGCCATAACCCCCAGATCCTTCTCAGCTACATCACTGCCTAACCTGTTATCCCCAATTCTGTGTTTGTGCATTTGGGTTTTTTCCCTTAGTGTAGCATCTTACATCTGTCTTGGCTGAATTTCATTTTGTTGTCTCTAGCCTAGTTCTCTAATTTATCAGTCTCCTTTTCACTTCTGATCTTGTCCTCCAAAGTGTCTGCATCTCCTCCCAGTTTTGTACCATTTGCAAACTTGATTAAGAAACTCTTTAGTTCTGCATCCAAGCCATTAATACAAATGTTAAACAGCACCAGACCCAGAACAGACCCCTGTGATGGCCCTCTTGAGACCTCCTGCTATTCTGACATTGATCCATTCATAGTTATTTTTGGCTTGTGGATATTCAACCAATTATGCATTTGCCTAATAGGAATCCTCTCTAGCCTCATTTTTTATTTTTAGTTGACTTCCAAGGATGTCATGTGGGACTATGCCACAAGCCTTACTAAAGTCCAGGTGCATTATGTCCATCACATTTCCCTCATCCACCAAACTGGTTACCCTAACAAAGAAGGAAATCAAATTGGTGTAGTGTGATTTGTGCTTAATGCATCCATGTTGTTGACTGCTAGTGATAATCTATGCTGGCTGCAAGAGTTATTAACAATTATTCTATCATCAATTATAATAAACTTTTGATTGATTGCATCTAGAGATCCCCCCCTGCCCTCACCGCAACAGAAAGAAAGGCTCCATGGTGCTAGGAGCTGTACATTTTACAGTCTGTAGAACTTACAGCCTCAATAGACTGTAATAGAAGCGGGGAGGGGTTGTCATTGCTGCACATACATGAGGTGGGGAAAAAGGGCATTAGTTTCTTTAGCAGAGACCTGTGACAGCTCCTTGTAAAATGTAGTTTGTGCCTGGCTTGGTCTGGCTCATGTCTGATGGATCCAGACACCCCCAAAGGGTGTTTTTTCCCCCACAAGAATTTTTCTCTGCTTGTTTTTGCTACTTTAAAAGATCAAGTTTGGTCTTTCCGCTTTTCAGCATCTGATGAAGTGAATTTCAGCTACAAAAGCTTGTGCTCATTTATATACCTTATTTAGTTAGTCTATAAAGGTGCATATCTACCCTGCCTTCTGACTAACACAGCTTACTACCTCTTGCCTTCTTTTGCCAAAAAGACTCCATGGAGGACTAGTGAGTTTCTGATAACACAGACAGCAAGCAATATTTTCAAATGCACCTAGGTGACTTAGAAGCCTCATTACTTTTCACTGTGGCTTTGGCTCCTAAGGGACTTAGGTGCTTTTGAAAATCTTATTTATCAGGGTTCATTTTCAAGCACAGGTAGTCGGAGGAGCATTTGCCTGATCAAATAAGATGCTTGCTCCTTATATCCAGCAGACCAATTGCATCAAAGGGAACTAAAAATACATCAAATGTTTCCCTAGAGCCAGTCTTCCATCCAGTGAGCTCGGTAGCTGCCAGTGGCCTGGGTGCTAACCCCGACAGTAGTGAATGGAGAGCCTGGTGTCCATGGAAGAATTTGCAATGGATCAGGAGGTGACAGCAAAGTGTAAAAACTAGAACAGCACAAGATTCATGCATGTTCAGTTACATGAAATTAGGAGCAAATGCCTGGTATATAAATTTGGGGGTAGGGGGTTTAGTTAGCATTGATTACATTTGAGTTATCAAATGTCCAATACACAAGGGGGGGGAAATGCTCTTTTTGTTAAAGGTTCAGTATCTCCTTGTAGTTAATCTAATCATCTCTCTGATTCCTACATACATGACCTCCAGCCCGGGGACATATCTGATACTGCTAAGGCAAAACTAAGCAAAGCTCCTTTTGTCTCTTTATGGAAAACAAGGCATGTTTCCACAAGCCTTTCTTCATCTGGGTGCTTCTTTGACTGGTCATGTGTTTACTGGGGAAGCACAAATGTGACAGTGCAATGAATTCTGTAGGTCTTCTCCTGCCTTTGGCACTGGCCCTGCTTACTTTTGTCCCTTAAGTGTGCCAGCCTGATCAGTGTAGAACAAGTCCCAGAACTTGCTTGGAAGAGGGGTCCAGTGGTCAGAGCACCAAATTCATAGATTTCATAGACATTAGGGCAGGAAGGGACCTCGCAAGATCATTGGGCCCATCCAGCCCTCTGCCCAAAGGGCAGGCAGTCAGCAGGAGTCAAATGATCCCAGCAGGATAGGTATCCAAGTGTTTCTTAAAGGAATCCAGAGTAGGTGCCTGCACTACCTCTGGGGAGAGTCTATTTCAGGACCTGGGGACTTGGGCAGTAAAGAAGTTTTTCCTTATATCCAGCCTAAAACGGTCTTCCAAGAGTTTGTGACCATTGGACCTAGTCTTCCCATGGGGTGCCCTGGTGAACAGTCATTCTCTCAGTTCCCGGTGCACACCCCTTATGTACTTATAGGCTGCCACCAAGTCACCCCTGAGCCTATGCTTCTCCAGGCTGAAGAGTGCCATGTCTCTCAGCCTCTCTTCATAAGGCCTGCCTTCTTGTCCTCTAACCATTTGTGTGGCTCTCCTCTGGACTCTCTCGAGCTTCTCCACATCCTTTCTGAATTGTGGAGCCCAGAACTGGACATAGTATTCCAGCTGTGGTCACACCAAGGCTGAATAAAGTGGGAGGATGATTTCCCAGATCTTGTTTGAGATGCATCGGAAGATGCAGGCCAGAGTTTTGTTTGCTTTGCCAGGTGTGGTGTCGCATTAGTGGCTCATGTTCATCTTGTGGGCAATCATTCATGACCCCCCAAGTCTTTTTTGAGCTCAGTGCTAGCTTGCATAGCACTGCAGAGCCTATAAGTGCGGTGTGGGTTCTTTCTCCCAAGGTGGAGCACCTTGCATTTTCTCGGCGTTGAATGCCACAAGGTTTTGATCCTCCCACCTTGTAAGCCTGTCGAGGTCATCTTGGATTGCTAGCCTATCCTCTGGGGTGACTGCACTTCCCCATAGTTTGGTGTCACCAGCAAACTTAGCCAGTCTGCTTGTAACACCTGAGTTGAGATCATTTATAAACGCATGGAAAAGTACAGGTCCAAGAATGGAGCCCGGGGGATGCCATTGGTTACAGTGCGCCAAGTTCCTTTGCTTCCATCAACTATCACTCTCTGGGTCTGTCCATGGAGCCAGTTCCCCAGCCATCAGACTGTGAAATTGTCTAGGCGGTAATTCCCCAATTTTTCCATAAGGACATCATGGGACACCAGGTCAAAGGCTTTCTTGAAGTCCAAGAATATGATATCCACCTCTTCTCCTTTGTCCAGGTGATGCGTCACCTGGTCATAGAAGGAGATCAGGTTGGTCAGACAAGATCTAATTCACATTCTGGAGACCTTTGTTCAGTTCCCAATTCAGCTGTAGGCTTCCAAGGGTCTCAGACAAGTCATGTCATCTCGCTTAGCTTCAGATTCCCACATTTGCAACAAAGGGAGAGTATGGGCGGTGAGGAGAGGCAGAGGATAAATGGTGAGGCACTTGGAGACACTGGCAACAAAGGCCACACAGACATGGTGATGAAGGCACATGCTTGGGTCCCCTCTGCACAGTCCTTGCCCATGCTAAACTCTTCTAGTCTGAGTTGCTTCTTTGATGGCTGCTATGCCAAACTGGGTACAGCTGAAGTGACTCTAGGCCCTGCTGCTTCTTCTGTGCCTTGTCAATGCTAATACTGGCCCCTTCTTTCAGGACATCAAAGGCCAGTACTGGACGGATGATGATTCAGATGGGGACAATGAATCTGAAGAATTCCTGTATGGAGTCCAGGTAAGAAGGCACGTGATTATCCCCCAACACACATCCACAGTTGACACCTCCTTGGCCCAAAGACTCTGGCTGGCATGAGGTTTAGCACTGTGTCTGTCAAGATAGTGCATGGAGAGCTCTGGTCTGAACCTGGGAGAGGCACTGGATGGTAACAGCGCAGTGATTTCCAAGAGCAGTAGTGGGAAGGGCATGGTCCATCAGTCCACTTTGCTCATGGAACTGTGCTAACATGTGCCTGAATCAGGACAGAGCCCTGGAAACAATGCTGGGAGGAGCTGGAGAGCTCTGGGGGAAGATGCTCTCTACTTAGATCTCTTCCCAAGTGTTTCAGTAGCATCTCATCATCCCCTGCTGGGCCCTCAGTGCTACCTGCTCCACTAACAGGGCACATGGCAATATTCTTCCTTTCTCTCATCCTCGGTTCCAATGATGTTGGTACCTGTGAGAAGTTAGTCTCATGGTGTTGCTGAGAGGTAGGTGCTGGGGTGCCTCTCAGGTCAGACAACCTCTCTCATTGCCATGTGATCCTGCCCTCTGCTATCCAAGCTCCAGGCCTCAGCAGATGCACCTTGGTCCCGCTCTGCAGCCCCTACCACTACTGTCCCAGTCCCTGGCTTCACCTGAGGGCAAGTGTCTGGGAAAGGCCTGGCTGAGCCCCTCTTTTGCTGGCTGCAGCCACTGCCTGCTGTGGGTGCGCATTCCCCTCCCATTACCAGCCTGGGTGCTGTGCTTGCAGGGGACATGTGCGGCAGACCTGTACCGACACCCGCAGCTGGATGCCGACATTGAGGCCGTGAAGGAGATCTACAGCGAGAACTCGGTGTCTGTCAGGTGGGTATTGCCGCCTCCTGCCTCCTGGACTTCCTGAGCTGGCTGCTTCTCTCATTCCTGTGCTGTTGGCTGCTCTGAGAGTGCACAGGTTAGAGGTGGCCTGCAGGGGACAGTTTATGTGCTCCGAGGTGCACATCTCTGCATCTCATAGTAGTTCTTCAGCAGCGCAGGGTATCAGTGCAACATTGTTAGGAGAGAGGTCTGGGTTGTGTTTGGATCTGCACAAAGTATTGGGTGAGGTGCCAGCCCCTCTCTGCTTAGAAGGAAGAGAGTCACAAATGGGAGGTATTCCTTTGCTGTGAGTCCAGAAGACAGACTGGGGACACGGGGATCTTTAGAGAGTGTGGCTGCTGCTGGAGATGTGTCATGCATTGTCCTCACCAAGCAGCAGGTCTGGGCTGTGAAAACCTTCCTGGTCTCCCATGTGCACTGGAAAAACATCTGTGGGGCTGACTGGCAACTGCAGTGGACAGGCAGAGCTGTGCCAGGGAAGGCCTCTCTGCCCATAAGCAGATCTAGGATTCTGAAAAGGGGGATGCAGATGATGTGGGACAATATCACATATAACACAGCACATATATTTTCCAGCTAAAGAGAAACTATATGCTTTACTAATATGCTAGGAGGCTAGCATGATATTATTTAGTTTAGGATCAAAGCAAAAACAAACAACTATTGGAATGTGCACTAATTTGCTGGATTATATATATAAAGTTAAACACAACGCACTAGGCAAAAGATAGCCCAAATTGTCAAAAGATATTACCTCATTAGTCCTGCAGTCATTACAGTTAAATGCACATCTCTTATTCAGATTCATAAAACAAAATCTAGTCTTGAGCACCTTGAGACTACCTCCAAAACTTCACTGTCAGTCACATTCACATCTGAGTTATTCCTGCCACACCTGAATTAAGGTTTTAGCTAGAGCTAAAAACAGTCTGCAGGGCTGTGAAATAGAAGAGATACAGTACCAGGGATGGATAACAGATAGCAAGATTGAAGAAGAAAGGATAGTTTGAATAGTGGAACATCAAAGACCATTGAAAAGGAGAGAAGGTCATTAACACCTATGGAGTGGAGAGAGATTAGCATGAATCAGGGAAGGGATAATAAACCAGTTGATTCTCAGAACAGCCTGAATAGAAATGCTGCTGCCCCTCCCTGGTAGGTGGTTTTAAAGTTTGGGTGAAGCAGGAATCAGAGGGCACACAACTGCACCACTGCACTTACCCTGGATCTGCTCCTGCCTCTGCCTTTCAGGAAGCTCCAGCAGATGTACTTCGTGTCAGGGGAAGGGCAGTGGCCAGCGGAGATCGGGACAACTACATTTTACTAGGAGCAGAGTCTGTCTGTTAGCATAGTCACAGTCCCTCCAGAGAGCCTTCCCCAGTAATGGGGAGGCAGGGCTTGGGTCAGGTCTCCTCCTCTTCAGTTAGCTCATCCAGAGCCTGTGACTGCAGCAGAGGTGTCCAGCTGTAAATGAGGGCCTGCAGCTCATCCTCACACGCTACTCTGGTGCATGGGCTTGGGGAGAGGAGGCTGGTTTGATCTTCACTGGATGCTGTGAACCCGTGCCCAGCTAAGCTGTAGACCCACAGTGTGGTCTACCCTGTGCAGGGGGTCTGAATCGCCATCACTTGCCCTGCACGATGTCAGTCTTGTCCTAGTGGATCCAGTGTTCTCAGGACTCAGGAGTCTGCCCCAGCAGGAGATCAAAGTGTAGCACCATTCCTGAGAGGAGCACATACCTCCTATGAGAAACCTGTTTGGTCTGAGCAAACACCTACTTCAGGATAGAAGCAGACAGATGCCACCAACACCATTGCAATTTTACCTCTGATTTTTTTCCTGGAGCAATTCTACAGCATTTTCAACTTACACAGCTGTAGTGGTTTATATCAGTGGTTTTCAACCTTTTTAGACTCAGGGCACTCCTCTATAGATTTGAGGCACCCTTCATTCATATTTGACTACAGAAAAATAGAGCAATCACAATTCTTCTGTTGCAAAGACCTCAGAAAGACCACAACAAGCCAGAAAGTTTTCAACATTATGGATTCCTATTTGAAATCTCTGGGTGTATCTTGTGAATCATGTTTCACCTAACAGCCCTAACATTGTGTGGCACTCCACAGAACCTTTGAAAGACTTTCGAGGCACCCCAGGATGTCCTGGGATCCTGGCTGAGAATCACTGGTTTATATTGTCTATCTGCTCCTTGTTTACAGCCTTTACTGGAGTGCGGACTGGTTACACTGATATAAACAGGGCGTCTGTCCAAACCCCAAGGGTCTCTCTGCTCTTCAATCCAGAGGTGTGGCTGCATGTTGTGTAGACTCAAGTACCAGTAGCAGGATAACTGTGAGGGACACTGGGCACTTACCGTGGGCAGGAACAATGTTTCCAGCTCTGCTGTGATGTTTCCAACTCATTGTTCCAGGGCAGAAATGATGTTTCCTGCCCTGCTGTGATTACCCTGTTAGCCAGCTCCTAAGCTTGCTAGGTTAAAACAATCCTGAGTATATTGACTTGATCTGCAGTCAGACCTCTGGACTGTGGTAGAGACATATCCAATGCATGATCAAGGCAAGGCCAGGTCTACTGGGCTTGGGATACAGGAGACTTTTTCTGATGCTCTGTGAAGGGCTAAGACAGTGTTGATCCCCTGTTTCCAGCTGTAGAAGTAATCTGAGGAGCAGGAACCTGGAGGAGCCAACAGCAGACATGAGCCCAGGGAGAGGGGGAACAGCCCAAGCCCTGCTCTGCTGTTATTACAAAAAGTTCTTTGTTCCCCTCCTGCCTAAATATAGCTGCAGCAAAAGAGCAGCAGGATCTTATTCAGCATCTTTGTAAATCAGAAGCAGCCCATAAAGGACATAAGGGGAGAGTGGAAGGACGGAACATATTTGTGAGGAATTGTGGGCAGCCCAGGGCACGCCATCTACTCTTCTGACTTGCGAAGTAGAAACATCAATTAGCTACGACAGGTGGAAACTTCATGCCCTGGACAATTTTAGCATCTGCAGTTGGGAAGGGGCAAACAGTTTTTGCCACAGGACCCGGGCCCATGGATTTGCAGCTGGTAGATCCTCATAGATGCCACTGCTCTGGGCAAGAGGCCCAGACCAGGTTTCATTCCAGGCTTGCAGGCTTATTTGCAGGGCAAGGGATACTTCTCCCCTGATGAGGAGGAGCTGAAGATGGCAATGAGTGTACCATGATTTTAGCAGTGGCAGGGCCTGGGCACTATCAGGCAGGAGGGCCCAAAACAGTCCAGACCTGAGAGCTGTATTGTGCTATGCTCTGTGCGGGGGTACAGCATAGAGGCAGACATTACTCCCAACTCAGGCACAAGGTTACTCCAGAGGGTAGGCTAATCCAACCTCAGTGATGCGTTAGGGAGGGCAGGGAGAAAGCCCCAGTCTTTTGTCACCGAATCCCATGGGCACAGACTCCTGTTCAATCCCTCCCTCTCACCCACCCTTTCCCTGGCCTGGTGGTCAGTGGGGCACTGCAACTGCAAGACATGCAGCTTTGCCCCAGGGGATTCTGGGTGCTTTGGATGGGACCAGACATACCCCATAACAGGTAGAAAGAAGGAGCCCATACACCTGTCTACTCTGGGCAGGGCTGGCCAGAAGGGCTCTATTACCACTCTGTAACAAATGGGCATCCCAGGGCTGGTTTAAACATAAGCCCACCCACTTGTCTTGATGCCAGCCGCCTGCCTCCTTGCCTGCCAAGCCTTGATGTTAATCAGGCGGAAGGCTGCCTATTTATCTGCCCTGATGACAAAGGCCTATGTATACGACTCTGACCTTCCCTTATCATATCCCATGCCTCGCTGATGTTTCCACCAGCTAGCTAGCACTGGGTTCTCTCTTCACACGCACAATCTTGGGGCACCAAGCCCAGTCCCCAAGGCCTCCCTGGGCAATCTCCTTATCCCTGGCCCTGGGCACTTCCTTAATAGCTCCCCAAGGCTCAAGGCCCCACCCCCATGGAGTTTCACACTGGCTCCTATATGCAGCCTCAGACCTCCACTGCAGAGTCTGGGAGCTGCCACAGGTCCCTCCACTGACCTGGGCCCTGCCTCAGTACTCTCGGTGAGTCCGGGCTCCCCCTGCTCGCTCTCACCCACTGGGGATGTGGGGCTGGGGTTAGAAGGCCCCCATACTTGCTTTCACCGGGGTGGTAACTGGCCTGGCATTTATGGGGAACTGTCCCACCACAGACAGTCCCACCAGGCCACCCATCCCCGGCAGGGCACAGTTTTCTGTCATACTCAGGACCATGGGGCCTCCTTCTACCCATAGCCCTAGCCCTAGCCCTTACTTCCAAGGATGTTGTTCCTTCAGCTGCAGCAGCAAACTGCTGCCTCTTAGCAGTTCAGGGCTCAGCTCTTATAGAGCACAGATGGGCCCTGCTTGCTCCCAATCAGGCTATTCTGCCTAATTGGCATTGCAGGCAGCTGCAAGCTGCCTAGCTGCTACTCAGGCCTCTGCTAGTAACAGAGCACCCTGTGCTCTGTTACACGCTCCCATTGTTGGTTGGTTGTTTTGCACTTGTAGCTACAAGCACTGGTCAAGGACCTGTTGGTGCAATGCACTGTACAAACACAGGACAGCAAGACAGTCTCTTCCGCCAGGATTTCATGCTGCTGGATTCAAGCTGGTCTCCAGCTCAGGGTGCAGATGTTGGCTATTGTTCTATGCAAGGGCATGCTACACTTTTCCCGCATGCCAAATCAGTTGTGTCCGTCTCATAAGCTACTGTAGCGTAATGCTGGTGGCATTGTTGTATGCATGGGAGGCTGTGGTTTGTCTGATGCGTAAAGGGCATTGCTGTGCATGTGATATGGCGGGGGTGCATGATGTGGGAACATGGGTGTGTGTGCAGGATGGTGGCTGAGGTGTGTGACATGGGGACTGTGATGTGGGTGTGCTGTGGGAACACTGTTTTTTGTGTTACATGGGTTGCTGAGGGTTGTAAGTGACCTGTGGGTGAATGACATAGCTACTATGTGTGCTTTGTGTAGTTCTGTGCCCTCCCACTGCATTATGGGTTTGTGTGATACCTATAACTAGACAAAGGCTACTGAGTCTGCCCACCAGGCCTAGGATGATGGCAAGAACCTTATAGAAATTCTTTGTGTGATGGTGATGACTCCATACATCCAAACCCCCTTACACCTATTGTGTGTCTCTTTGCAGAGAATATGGGACCATTGATGATGTGGACATTGACCTCCACGTTAATATCAGCTTCCTGGATGTGAGTAGTCCTGGAGCTCTCCATGGGTGCATTGTGCAGGACCCGCTCTGTTTGCAAGCTCTTCAGTGTCCTGGCTTCCAGTGGTTGATAGCAAGATGCAGACCCCTCCTACAAAGCTATCCTGTACACTCTCAGAAAGCCAGTTTTTCCTGGGTTGTAGTAAGATCTCAGCTTTCAATGCCACAATCGTGTGGCTTTTCTAGATACATCTGTTCCCTGGCTTCACCACATCTGGATGAAAACATCCAGTTTCCAGAGAATTTATGTATTCCAAAATTACAAAAGCACTCATTGCTTCACTATTGTCATTAATAGGCCAGGTCCAGGGGGCTCTACTCATTCCTTACTCAGTGAGTCCAGGGACTGAGTAATTGTTGACTAGGGACATTTCTGACTTCTGTTCCCTGTGGAGAGTCCTGGAAGAGGGTCACTACACATGGAGATGGAGGTGGATGAGCCATTTGCTGCCCCTGTCTATAGTCAGGGTGCTGCTGTGAACCTGGGAGTCACTCTACATTTTGGGAATCCCAGGGATGGGGGAGAGCACCCTTTTGGGGTAATGTGGAAGGGCTTCTGGGGGGCAGTCAGATGATAGCAGCAGTGGGACTAGGAGGTCCCTCAGCACACTGGGAAAATGGTAGCAGTCAGAGACAGGCATCAATGCTGTCTCCAGTCTTCTGTCACTCCCTAATGCTCCTGCAGGGTGAACACCCCAACAAGAGCAGCAAGTGCTCAGTACTTCTCAGTATCAGGCTCTTGGTCTGCTGCTGTCTGGTGAACGGTGTGAGGGAAGCTGGGCCCTGGATATCTCTGCCATCCCATAGCAAGTGGCGATGGTGCTCTGAATCTCTCTGCAGGAGGAGGTGTCGACCGCCTGGAAGGTCCTACGGACCGAGCCCATCATCTTGAGGCTGCGGTTCTCACTCTCCCAGTACCTAGATGGACCTGGTGAGTGCAAATGCAGGCTGGGGGAGGGCTGCAGTAGGCCAGCCATGTTCACCTTGCTCAGAATCACTGCAAGGAGTTGATGGGAAATGTAGCCTCACCTTGGGACCTTCCAGCTCTTCTGTTAGGGCTGGGAGGTTCCTGGGATTAGGCTTCTTGGGGCAGGAGCCCCACAGTGGAGACTCTGTGCTCCCACCCCTTCTATTTCACTTGCACTTAAACAGGTGAGGGCAATGGGGAGCAGTCTATGGAAACGGCAGGCAGCTTGAGATCAATGCCTAGTGATTCTTCTCTCTCTACAGAACCGTCCATCGAGGTTTTCCAGCCATCCAATAAGGAGGGGTTTGGATTGGGTCTTCAGCTGAAAAAGTAAGGACTTGGAAATCAACACTGTAAAATGCATTGCACTCAGGGTGGGAGCTAGCAGCCTGTTAGTGCAGAGGGGTGGGCTCAAGGCAGGGCTTGGGCTCTGCTTCATCTATGTTTATTGGACTGTGCTTCTCCCAGATCACCTTCCTGCCTTGAGGAACCAGAGACTAGAATGATAAGGGGTTTCATTTTGAGGAAATGTCATTCCTTGTTGGCTCCCTGAGGCTCAAAAATCCAATGGGAAACAGCCCTGAGTGCACATCCCCCAAGACACTGGTTCTGTTTGGATTCCCATGGGACCTAACAGCCCAGTTGTGGGCTGGGGCAGCATCATGTGCTGCAGTCCTGTGCTGCAGTCAGAGTCTGCTTATGGGACTTGCTGGCATGGGGGATTGGTAAGGGATGTGGCACTTTCCACCCCAAGGCCAAATCCAGCCCAAGCTGAATGGAACCAGGTGAAGTGGGAGATGATCTCTGAATGCCCAGCTCCCAAGGCAGCTGGCACTGGCTGGCATCCTTGGTAGAGAACTCAGCGAAGGAGACCAAGGCCTGGATGGACCGAGACCTCCTCCTCACCCTGAGTTCCCCTTGGGTCTTGCCTCTCTCATTGTTCTGCCAATGCACCTCCGTCCTGACCTGCCATGTCCCCTGCTGTCGGACTCTTAGACCTCCCCTGAGCAGAAGCCTACTCCATACCAAGCACGCTTGCCCTGGCTGTTGCCTGCGTAGCCCTATATATGCTTAGTAGGTCTTACACAGCCCCACTCTGATCTGGTCATGGGTCACACAATGCAGAAAATCTCACAAGAGATATTCAGGCCCTTTGAGTTTTGTGAGAGTCCATCAGGAATTGGACAAGACCTCCACATAGCCTTCAGAGCTGGCATTTTGTCTGGGTCCAGCCCCACAGACTGGATCAGTCTTTGGGTGCCTTTATGATTTTTCCTTTGGTCCTGGCAGTGACTGACCAGGGTCTCCGTGTTTGCCTTTTCCCCAAAGGATCCTGGGAATGTTCACTTCCCAGCAATGGAAACACCTCAGCAACGATTTCCTGAAGACCCAGCAGGAGAAGCGGCACAGCTGGTTCAAGTCGAGCGGCACCATCAAGAAATTTCGAGCAGGGCTCAGCATCTTCTCCCCCATCCCCAAGTAAGGCTGCCCCAGGCACTTCCACTTGGGCAGTGGCCTCCAGGGCACAACTCTGTCTTCAGGCTGGCTCTCCCTTTCCTTTGAACTGGGTTTTCTGCTAGTGCTCCCAGGCTTGCACTTCCCTCTCTCTCTCCTTTCCCTCCCTCCCTGCTCCCCACAGCCCCTCTCCCCTGTCTCCATCATTGCTTCCCACTTGTGCTGTGAGAGCTGTGGGGCTGGGGTACCCCTGCCCCATACTGCGTGAGTCCCCTCATTTGCTGCCTCAGAGACTCATTGGTTCTCTTGGATGTCCTGCCTTTTCCTTCCAAGAGCTTCAGTTTCCTCACCAGCATGGGTCCTCTTCCTCTTGTGTAGTTTGGATACAGATCACCTGTGTGCTCCTAGCTGTAAAGTGGGCAAGGACTCTGTGAAGCTGTGTGGGACCTTCACAGGGTGGGTGGTGCTGTATCAGGGCTGTGTCTGGTGCTGCCCCTCTAGGGATCAGGTCCAGCCTCAGGTTTCCTTTGCACCAGCTGGGCTGTGCTGATACACTGAGTCCAGTGAATGACAGACATTGCTCAGTCCTCCCCAACTTTGTGGAGTGGGGCCTGCTGTTCTCCTTCCTTTGCTTCTACTGACGGGCTTGTGGGGCACTCTCCAGTGGCTTTCCTTAACCCTGTGCCAGGTGGTCATGTGGTGATAGCTCTGGCCCTCTAGGCAGCTCAGTGCTAGCCCCAGGCTCAGCCCTCAGCCATGGGTGGGAGGCTCTGTGGTGGCACTCATGGTTCCCTCTGCCTCCCCAGGTCTCCCAGCTTCCCCGTCATCCAGGACTCCATGCTGAAGGTCAAGCTGGGTGTGCCAGAGCTCCGGGTCAATCG
>NW_005842559.1:386702-436712 GCF_000455745.1 Alligator sinensis | reverse complement strand
CCCATGAAGAACCCCAAGGTGGAGGTGTTTGGCTACCCACCCAGCACCCAGGCAGGTGTCGCCCCATTCAACATCCTGGTGGGTTTCCTCTCCATCCCCCTCCCTTGGCTCTGGGGGCACTTTGCACTCACTGCTCTTTGAACGTGCTTCTCCAGGGTGTCCTCCCACTATTTCCCAGGCATTTGGAGGGGTGTCCCCTCTCCAGGTACCCTGGTGGCCTCCCCTCCCCATGGCATCATATCTCTGCAGCACACACTGTGCCTTGCTGGAGGGTTGGTGAATCCCATCTTGGCTGGGAGACTGTGTGTCTTGTAACAGCTTGACCAGATCAGGGGGTCAGTAAGACTGAGATCAGCCTGGCTTGGCCTGGCAGTAATGTTGCGTTGAGTGCCTGGCCATTTCCTTCAGCCTAGAAGATGGTGCTGAGGTCTGCTGTCCTTCTGGGGATCTGGGGCTGCATCCAGACCAGGTTGACAGGTGTTTTACCTACACTCTGCCCCGTGGGAGCATGAATGGGCCAAATCCCCCTGCTCTCATTAGTAGAGCACTGAGGCCCTGAGTTGGAGATTGAATGCACCCTCTCTCTGGGGTCTGGCTGGACTGGGAACTCAGCCACAATAATACACGGGGCTCTTCAGTCTAAGTCTCCTTCTTGAGCTAGTTCTTGCTCCCTCCTAGATCTCTCATTCTTTTTCCCAAGGAAGCCACTCTTGGCACCCTGATACGAAGGTGGGGAGTTGACCAGCTGCATCTGCCACAACATGGCAGCCTGTTGGCAGCCTGGTGCATGGTTTGAACACCTGCCAGCAGTGTGAGAGGGCAGAAGAGTCCTGCCTGCCCTGGCATGGATGCTCAGTGCAGATTTCAGCCATGCAAATGGCCCTAAGCATATTGGAGCCCCTTGGAGCTGTGGGATTTTGTATGATGCTGATTGAGACTGGGAGAAATGGGGGGCAAGGCCTGAAGGTGTCAGCTCATTCTTCAAGTCTGGCAAAATGTCCTGAATAGGCCTGTGGCCTGAGAGATGTGAATTCAGCCCTGCTGCCAGCTTTATCTCCCCACCAACAGGCTGTGGGGTCAGTGGAAGGCAGGAAGGTGTGTGGAAAGGATGGGGGGTGACACAACTGGGTCTGCTTTGTGTGGTCTCTATAGGTTGGTGGCCACTGCAAGAACATCCCCACGCTGGAATATGGATTTCTTGTCCAGGTAAATCAAGTCCCTAACACAGCTCTCTCTCTCTCTGGAAACCATCTGTCCCACTGAGAACTCCCTGCTTTAATCCTCTTCCCTCAGGTCATGGGAGTCAGGAGTATTTCTGGCTATGATTTGCCCTGGTTTGTGGGTACTGTCCTCTTGGTGGAGAGGTTGTACTGACCAGTGGGCAGTCCCTCTGTCCACAGGCCCCTGTCTTCAGAGACAGATGTCTTGTTCCTGCTCCTGGCTGCACTTGTTTTTATACTGTGCCCCTTACTATGGCATCAGAGCCACAAGTGCCTCAGTATGGAGGAAGGTTGGGTCCATGTGGCAGTGTCATCTTCATGCCATGGGAATTCCTTGCTGTGAACAGGGAACATTTCAGGCCATGTTTTCATAGGAAGAAATATGGTACTTTTAACAGGGGTTAGTTGAGACTATCCCAGAGTCTGGAGCTGCCAGGCCTGGACTCAAGGCCATTCTTCCAAGGGCATGAGGAGGTCAGGGCCCTGCCAGGCCTCCTTTCTCCTTAGTGAGCTCCCACCTGGTCTGTGCATCACAGTTCAGAGCCCTTCATTGCCAGGGCTGGTACCACAGATAGCTTTGCTCTTCACAGTTAAGTGGGTCCATCTGGGGGTGTCAGGGACATGGTTCTGCCACCACTCATTGTTTCCTTTGCAAGGCAGTGGAGTTTGAGGGCTGGGCATGGGCACCCTCATCAGTGTGCTGGCTAGGGAGACATTCAATACACTGTTGTACCCAGGGCTCCCATGTCCCAGGCCACGACTCCTGCCTTCAACCCAGATATCCAGGTTGCCACCTGGCTTCCAGGAGTCACGTCCAGCGATAGCAAGAGGAGCTCCTTTGTTATGGGATGCTGCGAATGTGTCTGGACTGCTCATGAGGAGCTGTCAGTCCAGGCTGGGACATGATGAGCTCTGCAGACTTGCCCCTGCTCATGCCTGTTCTGCTGCTGGTCCCTCCAGTTCAGGTGTACAGGGATAGGGCAGTGGCTGACCTGTAGGGGCCAAGTGCATGAGGGTGTAACTCCTACACCTTGGGTGTAACTCCATGGGGTGTAGGTGAACTCTGCCCAGCTTGGTCTCTAAGACAGCAGGTGGGACTGGACAGAGCCAGTGCAGCCCAGACCTGCCATTTGCCTGATGACATAGTACCCACCGAGTGTAAGATTTTGTGCAGTCTGGCACTGCCTGTTCTGGCATCTTCCTTGGGGTGCAAGGTGGCTGGTGCTGGGGTTTCTTCCTGACCCTATTCCCCCATGCTTCCTCTTTGCAGATCATGAAGTACGCTGAGCAGCGGATCCCCACCCTGAATGAGTACTGCGTGGTGTGTGACGAGCAGCACGTCTTCCAGAACGGGTCCATGCTCAAGGTACGGCCTGCCCCAGACTGTGCCCGTGGCACTGTCTGCCCATCCAGGGTGGAGAAGTGCCCCTGGGGCAGAGGATGAGCCCTTGGCATGGATAGAGGCCTGGTGTCCTGTGGATCAATCAGAGTTGGGAAATCTCTGCTGTTCCTTCACCATCCGCCGAAAAGCTGGCAAGTCGGTCAGCAACACACAAGTCCTTGACTTCAGGAAAGCCGACTTTGACAAGCTCAGGAGGCTTGTCAGTGAGGCCCTAAGGGACCATGACCACAGGGAGAGGGGAGTTCAAGAAGAGTGGTTGCTCCTCAAGGGAGCGATCCTCAATGCACAAACTAAGTCTATTCCATCTCGGAGGAAAGGCAGCAAGAGGGCACAGCAGCCCCCCTGGCTCTCCAGGGACCTAGAAGATCTCCTGAGGCTAAAAAGAAAGGCCTACAAAGGGTGGAGGATGGGAGTCACCTCCAAGGAGGATTATTCTGCACTGGTCCGGTCCTGTAGGGAGCAGACCAGGAAAGCCAAGGCCGCAACTGAACTCCAGCTAGCTTTGAGCATCAAGGACAATAAGAAGTCCTTTTTCAGATATGTGGGGAGCCGGAGGAAAAGCAGGGGCAACATTGGACCCCTGCTTAACCAGATGGGGCAACTGACAACTGACGCCCAGGAAAAAGCCAACCTATTAAATAGGTACTTTGCGTCGGTCTTTCATCAGTCCCATGGGACGCCCATGCCCGCTACAGGGCCGGGAAGTCCGGGTGACGGTGATCCCCTGCCCTCCATTAATGCTGACTTTCTGAAGGAACATCTTGAGAAGCTGGATACCTTCAAGTCAGCTGGCCCTGACAATCTCCACCCCAGGGTACTCAAGGAGCTGGCGAGCATCATAGCCCAGCCTCTAGCACGGATCTTTGAAAACTCTTGGCGCTCTGGTGTAGTGCCCGAAGACTGGAAGAAGGCCAATGTGGTGCCTATCTTCAAGAAAGGGAGGAAAGTGGATCCGGCTAACTATAGGCCCATCAGCCTGACTTCTATCCCGGGGAAGATCTTAGAAAAGTTTATTAAAGAGGCCATCCTTAATGGACTGGCCGACGCCAACATCTTAAGGGATAGCCAGCACGGGTTTGTTGCGGGTAGGTCTTGCTTGACCAATCTCATTTCCTTCTACGACCAGGTGACCTATCACCTGGACAAGGGACCTGCTGAAGTCACCAACTAAGTTAGCTCAAACTATTTCTGTCTTCGGCAGAAGGCACACAACCTACACTGTCCTTTCTGCTTCAGACTTCTCAGACTCTTATCAGACCACTCTGAAGCTGTGTGCTGCAATACCTAATCAAAAATCTGCACAGCATGATAAACAATTACAACCTTAAATTCAACGTGCAACACTAACCCTAATGGTCTCACAGCCAATAAATACAGATTGAAAATGCCTCCAGGAATACTTTCACTTGATGGATTACAATAGCTGTGCAGAAGCTTTTTAACAAAGCTTATGGGGGTCATCGTTGACCACAAGATGAACATGAGCCTGCAATGTGATGCGGCAGCTAGTAAAGTGACCAAAATGCTGGCTTGCATCCATAGATGCTTCTCAAGCAAATCCCGGGACGTCATTCTCCCCCTGTACTCGGCCTTAGTGAGGCCGCAGCTGGAGTACTGTGTCCAGTTTTGGGCTCCACAATTCAAAAAGGATGTGGAGAAGCTTGAGAGAGTCCAGAGAAGAGCCACGTGCATGATCAGAGGTCAGGGAAGCAGACCCTACGATGACAGGCTGAGAGCCCTGGGGCTCTTTAGCCTGAAAAGGCACAGGCTCAGGGGTGATCTGATGGCCACCTACAAGTTTATCAGGGGTGACCACCAGCATCTGGGGGAACGTTTGTTCACCAGAGCGCCCCAAGGGATGACGAGGTCGAATGGTCACAAACTACTTCAAGACCGTTTCAGGCTGGACATAAGGAAGAACTTCTTTACTGTCCGAGCCCCCAAGGTCTGGAACAGCCTGCCACCGGAGGTGGTTCAAGCGCCTTCATTGAACACCTTCAAGATGAAACTGGATGCTTATCTTGCTGGGATCCTATGACCCCAGCTGACTTCCTGCCCTTTGGGCGGGGGGCTGGACTCGATGATCTTCCGAGGTCCCTTCCAGCCCTGATGTCTATGAAATCTATGAAATCTATGATCCATCTGCACCCTGGTCAGGCAGAGACTCTGGCTTCTGGGGTGGAAGGTACCTCCTTCCTTCCCTTCCCCATCCCTCATGTACTTGTTTATCACCCCAACACCCCTGAGCTGGTGGGGCTGGACTTCTCCCTGGGTGAAGGAGCCTGGGGGATGCATTGTGCTGGCCTGCAGGAGGGAAAGTTGCCTGTTCTGCTGCTGCCCCCTGCTGTCTGACTCATAAATAGCACACAAGTGTTCATCTGTCACTTGTGCCCTTCTCCTTGTGCCTCAGTCAGCCTGGGCCTCAGTTTCCCCACTATGCTCGCACCCTCCTGTAGCAAAGCACCAGGGGGCTGCAGCTGGCCAGTGCCAGAGCCTGCCCCAAGCTGTCTGAGCCCTCAGGTGGAAGGTGTGGAGAAGGGGGATGGATTGTTGCTTCTGTGCCCCTCAGCAAAACGAGGAGCCCACAAGGCAGAAACAAAACAGGTTCCCAGAACGCATCAGTGTGTGGTCACACTGCCAGAGTGCGTAAGGTAACAGCCTCCCAGTGGCATGTGCTGGTCACAGCCCCCGGGGGGAGAGCAGCATTGCAGAGATGCCAGGCCTTTCTCCAGTCTCACTGCAAGTAGCTTTGGAGCTAGGGCTGGAGAGCGACGTGGAAGTGCCACAGTGGCCAGCCCACAAGCCTACCTTTGACCCATAGTGTCGCTTTTGTCTCCCCTGCAGCCGGCTGTGTGTACGCGGGAGCTGTGCGTCTTCTCCTTCTACACCCTAGGAGTGATGTCCGGGGCAGCGGAGGAGGTGGCCACAGGAGCAGAGGTGCCGGCGCCAAGTGAAGAACTTCACTGGGGGCAGGGGAAGGAAGGGTTAAGAAGGGCCACCTCCATCTAACTCTAGGGAGAGCAATTAGGGAAGCAGGAGAGCTATAGTGGCCTGGGATCTGTCTCTATGGTAGGCAAGAAGCCCTCTGAGGAGCTGTTCTTGGGAGCCCAAGCCCAGCACTGGGAGAAACTGGAGTCAGCATGGAGGAGCACTGCATCGTGGGGTGCTTCTCAGACATCTTCTCCCTACCTTGTATAGAGCAGATCCCTCCCTGCTCCTGATCAGGGCCCTATGCCTTGGAAGCAGCTCACTGCCACACAGGCAGCCTCTGTCATGCATCTTGCAGCAGGGCCTGAGCTGGCTCCCCGTGAAGCCAAAGGCAAAACTAATCTGTGATTTGGGTGGGACTAGGGTCAGGCCCCTGTGAGGCTGGGACTAGCAGAGGGTGATTAGGGGTGACAGAGAGCTCAGGGCCTTTCTCCCAGTGCCTGTCCTCCTCCTCCTCTCAGCCCCTCTCCCTCTGTCCCAGGTGGTGGACCTGCTCGTGGCCATGTGCCGGGCTGCCCTGGAGTCTCCACGCAAGAGCATCATCTTCGAGCCTTACCCCTCTGTGGTGGACCCCAATGATCCCAAAACGCTTGCCTTTAACCCCAAGGTGAGTGCAAGGGGGCCCAGGGGACTGAGGGGGCTCCTTGTGCCACTGCCAGACTAAAATGAGAGGGAAGGGCAGTGAGTGAGACTCCAGGAATGGTCTGGGGGGTCACCAAACTGGGAACATGGCCCTTTTTGAGGCTATCCCAGCTCTGCTTTTTCTAACCCTCTGTTGTGCCCCTGTCACTGTCATCTGTGCGGTGGGCAGAGGAGGTCCAGAGAGCTTCCTTCCCACTGTGAACAGGGTGCTCATTGCTTTCACATCAGGGTAGCAGGCTGGCTCTATCATGCAGGCAGTGTGTACGTAGACATTTCCAGACATGGCTGCCCCTTGAGGGGTAGGAGATGCTACACTGTCGTGTAGAGGGATGTCCTCTTTCTGGTTGTTGACTGACCCTGGGCATCTGCCTGGGGATATAGGAGTTGCTAGGTGGGGATCAGAACAGGGCCTAGTCAGCCAGGATGTGGTTGTTGACAGTGGCCTCGGACAGGTGCCCTGAAGTTGGCATCCATTTTCTATGGGCGGCTGCAGACCAGAGCGCTGGGGCAGTTCCATGCAAGAGGAAGAGAGCAGGTTGCAATCAGGTCCAAGGCCCCTCTTGCTTGTAACATTGACTGTGGTATCCTTGCTCCCACTGAGCTCTGATACGATCTGTGGGAGACGGGGTGGAGGGGAGAGGATCATGCAGGGACTCGAAGTCTCCCAGGGAGGTCACAACCTGTGAGTGAAGAGTCCCTCACATCAAGGTGTGGGGATTGGCAGGGAGCAGAGGCTGACACACTTGTCCCTCCCTTCCCATGTGCTGCAGAAGAAGAACTATGAGCGTCTGCAGAAGGCCCTGGACAGCGTGATGTCAATCCGGGAGATGACCCAGGTACCCAGAGCTGCCACCACCAGGCCAGGCCCAGGGCAGACCTGAAAGCTCTCTGATTCTCTCTATCCACCTGAACATCTGACCCTCCCACCCCATCCTTGTGGGGTGGCTTCCAGCTGCCTGCTTTTCCCCATGCCAGGGCAGAGCAAGCTACCTCAGGACTCCTTGGAGTTCTGCATTTGTGTGACTGGGACCATGACCAGGGCTTCATTGTGGTAGACCTTGGCCAGATATACAGTGAGTGGGGGTCTCTGTCCTGAGAAGTGCCTCACTGAAATCCAAGCTGGGTCTAGGACCCACATGCTCCTGGGTAGTTGTCTGTTGCCCCCAGCCCTCACGACCCAGGATTGCTAGTGACCCTATGTTCTACCCACTACCAAAGCACACATGAGCCATGTGATTTCCCCTCCTGTGTGAAAGAGACTCCATGGTCCGCCTTTGGATAGGCCTTTCTGACCGAGGCCTGTCCTGACTTGGGTTGACTGCCTGATGACTGGGGGAACCTTATATCTGTAGCTGCAATCACTGACTTATCTTTGGCAGGGTTCGTATCTGGAAATCAAGAAACAGATGGACAAGCTTGACCCTCTTGCACACCCGCTACTGCAATGGTAACCCCACAGTGGGCTTCTGGGCTGGGGTAGCCTGGGCTGAGTTAGAGCAGGGGCCAGAAGGACCAGTGAGGTGCCAGGGGGTGAATGCACCAGCTCACAAAGGGGTGCACTTTCAGAGAGCTGGGCAGGGGACCAAGAGACCTTTCCTCTTGGAAAAGCACCCATGAGAGAGGGAGGGGCTGAGCTTCCTGGGCCCCACAGTGTCACCATCCCCAAGGCAGGAAGGGTCAAAACCCAAGATTATCAATGAAAGAAAAGGCCTGGGCATCTCTGAGCCTGGAGCAGAGGTTGTGCCCGGCTCCTGGGCTCCCCTGTGCCAGTTCTGGCTTAGGAAAGTGCCCCCCAAGCTGTGTCTGTGTGGCTGTGCTTCTGGGGGTGCCATACAGGGAGCTGTGACCCAGGGAGGAGTATGGGGCTCAGCCTTTTTCCATCCCTTGTGGCCAGTCTCTGGGCAGCCGTCTCTTGCAGGGTTGATGCTTGGGGGTCAGCTTGAGCAGGTAGTGAAGCATGAAAGGCAACAGCTCTGAAGACAGACTCTTTGCCCTGTGAACGCACCCAGCTAGGTGCAGCAGGGATCATCTGACTGTCTTCTGACATGCTGAGGACAGCCCACCAGTTAGGCCAGGGGTCAGGTCTATTTTGGTGGGAAACCACACCAGAGGGGCTGGCTGTCACTCCCGTGGGCTAATGCTCTCTTTCTCCCCAACTACCCAGGATAATCTCCAGCAACAGGTCACACATTGTCAAGCTACCTCTCAGCAGGGTAAGCAGCTGCTCCCCTCTTGGGGTGGGATCTCCTCCCCTTGGGGTCAGGTTGTCAGACGCCCTGCTGTCTGGTGTTGTACCCCTTGTGGGTGCAGCCCTGCTGCCAGGAGAGGAGGAGGAATACATGCTACCCATCTGAGCCTCTGCCCAGCAGAGCCTCCCTGCCCCGCAGGGTGTGGAGTCACCTCCCTGATTTGGGTCTCACAGGGGTAGTTGAGCAAATAGAAAGGAAGCACTAGGGCTCAGGACAGCAGGATGTGTGTGTGTGTGCATGTGTGTGTGTGTGTGTGTGTGTGGTGTGGGAACAGTGATGCAGACAAGACCAGGGTGGTGTGTGCAAACATCCCCTCAGCTGTGTGTGCTTGGTGGGGTGCCTCGGTGGAGTGTGCGAGGCCTGCTGTAGTGACTTCATTAAGAAGACATCCATTCCTTCTCCCCCACACTGTTGGCCCTGGCTCAGGCCTACAGCCAGGCAACCCCTCTCTCGGCCTCCCCCGGCTCCTTACAGCCCTCTTCTACTCCTGGGTTGGTGCCAATGGGCCGCCTCTACTGGCATGACTCAGCAGCCCTCAGCTCTGCCAGTGAGTGCCAGCAGTGTGACTCAGCAGAAGAGCCCTCTGTCTGCAGGCAGGGTCCTAGCACCTGCCTCCCCTTGCCCAGCTGGCATCTGAGCAGGCCCACTCCAGCTGTTGTGGGCTTTTTCCCACTCCTTATCCCCAGGACTGGAGTCCCCTCTGGTACATGAGCAATAGCTGAGCAGTCCCCCCATCCCTCACAGGTGACTTCTCCCTGGACTCAAGAGCCTGTTCAGGGACAGAGCGGGGATTTCTCTGTCCTGGTGGTGGCATCTTCATGACAGAGGCATGAGTCTAGCAGGATGCCAGATACAAGGCACTTGCTTATGAGTGTCCACTAATGGCTTTCAGACTGTCCCAAGCTGTGTAGGGCTGAGAGGTGGGTAGCAGCGTCTAGGCACTGGCCTTCATGCTGTCATGCCCCTTTGTGCTCCAACAGGAGCTGTCTGGGGGCTCAACTTGCCTCTGTCCTGTTACCACTGGCTCCCCCAGTATCCATGCACCATTGAGCCCTGCCCCGGTCTAGGCAGCAACCAGGGGTGGAGCTGGGGGCAGCGTTGAAACAAGCTTCCGTGCATGATCTCTCTCTTTTTTATTTCTCTCTCTTTCTCTCTCTCTTGCTCCTTCTCTTTTTTGCTCATATGTTTCCCTTGGTAGCAGCTGAAATTTATGCACACCTCACACCAGTTCCTCCTGCTGAGTAGTCCCCCGGCCAAGGAAGCCCGCTTCCGCACAGCCAAGAAACTCTATGGCAGCACCTTCGCTTTCCAGTAAGTCCACGGAGAGGGGGGCTCCCTCTTGTTGCCCACTTGCACCAAGGAGCTTTCCCTGGCTACTCCTTCCTGCAAAGGCCGCTAGGCCACAGGAGGTCTGGGCTGGCTGGCCTTTTGGGGAGTGGTTGCTCAGTTGCCCCATAGCACTGGGGACAGTGCAGTGATGGAGAAGCAGCTGCTCCAGCATGGACCCGTTGCCCCATAACCTGATCTCTTCCTGTGCTGGTAGCAGCACTTTGGGTCAGGCCCTTAGAGCTAGCCTGGCAATGGAAAGGTGAAGCTGTTTACTAGGGATGGGGACTTTCTGTGGATGACCGCACACCTAACTTGATCCATGGCCCAGGGATGGGGACTAGCTTCCAGGGCAGTCAGCAGCTGGCTAACACCCCTCTGCCTTGTTTTCCTGCCTGCTGCTTGCCAAACTGTAGCAACAGTGTGCTGCTGGCTGGACAATCCCAGCCTGGTGTGCCCACCCCTTCCCATGGGGAAATACCAGGGGTGAGGCTGTGAAGGAGCCACCAGACTAGCAGTTGCTTATCTGCACCAGGCGGGTCCTGGCCCTTTTTGAGGCTATCCCAGCTCTGCTTTTTCTAACCCTCTGTTGTGCCCCTGTCACTGTCATCTGTGCAGTGGGCAGAGGAGGTCCAGAGAGCTTCCTTCCCACTGTGAACAGGGTGCTCGTTCAGCGGGGCTGCTGCTGTTTATCCTCCATGGTGGGAGCAGAGCCAATATCTCCAGTTAGCTTGAACCACTATTCTGCCCCAGGGCCCAAAGCCGTTGAGAAGGGGACTTTGTGAGAGTGTCTCCTGATGAAGCAGAGCAAAGGGGAGGGGAGTGTGGGTGTGTGTGTTTGGGGGCACAATTTAGTGAGTGTATAAGTATGAGGGAGGGTGTGGGGCTCTAGACCAGGGGTGGGCAAAATGCAGCCTGGGGGCCAGATGCAGCCTGCCAGGCCATTCTAGCCAGCCTGTGGGGCCCCTAAAAAATTTGGAAAATTAATATTAATCTGCCCTGGGCTGCCTGTCATGTGGCCCTTGATGGCTTGCTGAAACTCAGTAAGCGGCCCTCTGCCCAAAATAATTGCCTGCCCCTGCCCTAGGCCCTGATGTGGAGGGGCAGTGGGCATGGAGGCTGAGTTGTGAGGGAGGCAGGATGTGTGTGTGTTTGCATGCAGGTGGTGCGAGAGGAAATGGGGGTGTATGTGTGACAGGGTTGGGGAGAACGAGGAGCGAGAGGATGCACAAAGAAGGAGGGAAGGGTTTGTGATTCTGAGCGGAGGGTGTATGTAAGAGACCAAGAAAGAAAGAAAGAAAGAAGGGTGCATGTGTGTCATACTGAGCAGGAGGAGGAAGGATATAGATGTCAGGCAGAGATGGTACATGTGATTGTGGGTCTGAGTGGAAGATGTGTATGTGCCAGGGAAGCTGCATGTGTTGGAGGCTAGAGAGTGTGCGACTGTGGTTTTAAGTGCAAGTGGGGGAAGGACGGGGTGTGAGTGGCAGGACAGTCCCCGCGGGGCCATGCTGCTGACCCCCCAGTACCTTGCTCTTGCAGTGGCTCTCACATTGAGAACTGGCACTCCATCCTGCGCAACGGACTGGTCAATGCGTCCTACACCAAACTGCAGGTAATGGTCCCGCACCCACCCCACCCCACCCTGGAGCAGCCTGTGGCCTTTCTGCACCACTCTGAAGATGACATGGGCTGGTGCTTGGTAAAATGCATGATGACCTAGACTTTTCAGTGCCTCTCCCCAAGACATCCAGGAGCCAGTGGCTTGGAGATCCCCAACCTGTCCAGAGCCAAGATTAACCCCTGAGTGCTGGGCTCCAGCAAGTCCCTTGCAATAGGGTTTTGTGTCAGTGTGGTGGCCCTTGGGTTGGTGGGCTCTCCATGGACAATGCACTCTCATGCACAGGGGTCCTGACTGTGTCCTGCTGAGGTAGCTAGCCCTGCCTGTCCCTCCTGACCTTGGGGCCTCTTCTAGATGCTGAGAGGTGGGTGTGCAGCACTGTTTTTTGCTGCTAGGGAGTCCTGTGAGTTTGTGCGCTGTGGGTGAAGGTCATATGTCCAGGTCTTTGCTCTTCCTCCCTGCCACACTGCAGCTTTAAATCTGACAGCCAAGCCTCACAAACCCACCCACCTCTCCACGGCATGCTGCAGCCCTGAATTACTGGCTCCTGGAAGGGGCAGGCAGACAGATATAATTAGACAGCCTGGTGGGCCAGGGCCTGTTGCATAGGGCAGGTGGACAGATTGGTAGGCAGGGGTAGGGTGGATAGCGTGATGGAAGTAGGGGGAGGCAGTGTGGGGTCAATGGATAGCATGATGGAAGTAGGGGAAGGCAGGAGAGGCTGGCAGTGGGTAGGGATGTGCAGCTGGTACCTGCCAGAGGGTCGGTGCTCTGGATTTCTCCCCTCTCCCAGTTCTCTTGGGCTGGGATAATATGGCATCTGCTCCTGTCCCCACTGAGGCTGGGGCAATGTGGTGCTGACTTCCACAGCACTTGCTCGCACTCTGTGCGTGTTGCTCACACTGGTGTTTCCCTGCAAGCTGCATGGAGCAGCCTATGGCAAAGGCATCTACCTGAGCCCCATCTCCAGTATTTCCTTTGGATACTCAGGTAAGAGGCTGTCTGCCCTGCCATCTCTCCACCTGTCTGTGCATGCCTTGTCCCATGGCATCTGTAAGCCGCATGTTCCCCTGCATGTACAAGTCCAGTTGCAGCCTGCCAGGCTGACAGCAGGGCCTGGCAGTTCAGAGTGCTGGGGGAAGGGAGGGAGCTGAGATGCTTTTGCTGTGGTGATCCACAGAGCTGCTGTAAACGTGCTCTGGCCTTGCCCCAGCCCCACAGTGTTGCTGCAGGGCACAACTCCCATATCAGGTCAGTGCCAGCCCAGGAAGCCCTCCTCAGATCCGTCCCCAAGTGCTGGCCTCACCTTCTATTGCAAACTGCCAACCCCCCTCCAGACATGGCTTCTGCCCCCAGACCCTGTATGATTGTCATCAGCACCCCAGGCCCTCCTATCCCTGTCAGCCCATCCTCTGTGCCATGCCAGGGAAGCTGGGCATGTGAGTGACAGAGACAGGTTTAACCAATGGTGATGGGGGAGCTAGCCCAGTGATTGGCATATCATTGCACCCATCTTTTCAGAAGTTTAGGCCTCAGCAGATTGGCTCTTGTGTGTGGTGGGGCATGTGCCCATCAGCTGTGCAATCCCTCCATACCTTCCTTCTCCCCTATCCCTTGGAAGCAAAAGCAACTGGACCTGTCTTTAGCCATCAGCTGGCTGTTCTGTACCCTGCAGCCGTCTGATTGCATGGTAGCTTTCCCAACAGATGGACGCTGCTTGGTGAGGCAGGCCCTGGCTGGGTGGGTACTCACTATAAGAGACAGGGGTGGCCTCAAGTGGTGGGATCTTTGTTCAAGTGGCCACTGTCCCCATGGCCCGAGTGCCTGGAAGCAGCCTGCAGTTTGGCAGGTCCAGTCTCCTAAACCAGTGGGTCTTGCCTTTCTGCTGGGCAGCAAGGTGCTTTCCCAGCTCATATGGTGCATGCCTGCGGTAGCCAGCATTCAAAGGATGACCAAGGCTCCCATGGCTACCAGCCCCCGCCGCTGGTCTCTGGCCATGCAGTACCTTCCCTCTGAGGTCACCATCAGCGAGGACAATTATGGCTTTGCTGTTGGAGCTGACTGGACCTCAGTGCTCTGCCATGCTGCTCACATCACCGCTGAGTGGCATGGGGGGTGGGACGGGGACAGGGAAATCCCTCTCTGGTATGAGCTGGGGCCCCCAGATCATGGGATAACTACTGGGGCCCTTTTTCCACACTGTTTTGCTTCTCCGAGTGTAATGGCACAAAAGGCCAATGAGCCAATGGCTATGGAAGTGCATAGAGATTAGGCCCTGTTGGAAGTTTTACTTTATATTGGATTTTTGACAATTTTTTTTTAAATGGGAAGTTCATGCTTTGATTCAAAAAAGAATGTTTTGGTTAAAAAAAAAATCAGAAGTACAGATAATTCATTGAGTCACTTTTGGCTGAAAAACCAAACTCTGTCGAGTCAGAAATGCTGCTCCGGTGCCTTGCGGGAGCTTAGCTACACTTCAGTTCCCTCCAGTCCCCTTTCTCTGCTAGGGACCAGCTCCTTGCCCAGGTTTGGTCTCCCACAATGCACCACAACTGGGCTCTGTGAGGTAACACCTACCCTCTCCAATGGGAGACTGTGATGCATCCTGGGAAATGTAGTCCGATGAAGAAGTGCATCTCAAAAAGAATAACAGGAGCCTAAGTTGACTGAACTACAGCTCCTGTCAGGCCTGTTACAGCAGTATTTCCAGATTGAAATGTTATGTCCAAAATTGTCCAGTTTTCAATTTTTCATCTGAAAAAAAAATTCTGAAAAAATGTTCTGCTAAAAACAGCTTTTCCATCTTGGCAGGGATTTCAATGGGTAGATGCCCTATTTTCTGACCATCCCGAATCATCACCTGTTCCCTGGAACACCTCTGCTAAGGCCACTATAAGAAATCCTGACCCGCTTGTGGGCCAGTCCTGCCCTTATTGCACACTAAAGGCTCTTGGTGATTGATTTCGGTGGAAGTTTTGGATGCAGCAGAAACCTGGCATCAGGACCCTCTGCTCTCAGCCCATCACTTCTCCTGGTCTGTCTCTCACAGCCTCGCTGAACTTCGCATTATATCTTTCATCTGAGGCAGTCTCTCCATGGTGGAGTCTAAAAACCAGGCATTGTGTGTTCAGATGAGTGCAGGGCTAGATTTAAGTGCCCAGCCCTACTGACTTTGGTAGACTATCCAAAAGGTCCCTGGAACCACTTACTGTGGCAAGATCATTTGCAAACCTGAACAAGCCCTGGCCTATCCTGGACTCTGCACTGGTAATCCTTATTGGAGCATGGGTCCTGCCCAGGGGTGGGTAAGGGCCCCAAAGAGCTGGGGGATTCTCTTCCAGTCTGTTTTTAAGTCAGCTGTTGCCTGTGCAGAGCCAAGGCACTTGCCAGCTGCAGATGGCATGTCTAGGGAGCAGCAATCCTGTTCAGGAAACAAAGTATTTTGGTGCATCAGGACATTTACATCAGGCCCCACCTGTCTTGTCTGTGGCTGGTGATGATGGGAGGGAGGGGAGGTCCTAGCACCACTGACCTAACTTGATCTGTTGTCTGCTGTCCTTACCTAGCCAGCCTCCTCTGCACTCAGCCCCATGTCTCTTGATGGATACTTTGCATCTCCGCTGTGCTGTGAGATACAGCCCTGAAGCTCTAGCAGGGCTGTGTGGATAGGCAGGATGGCCACCCATCATATAGCCACTTCCATCCCCTCTGCAAACATCCCTGTGGCTCCTTGGCCAGCTGAGAGCAAGGGTGTGGCTGGTGGGAGAGCTGTACCAAGCCATGTGTCACCCCAGCCCCAAGTCCTGCAGCAAAAATTGCTGGAGGCTGTGACAGGCTTGTTGTCACAGGGTTGCCATGATGCTCCCTAGTAGCCTCACCACTCCTGTCTGGCTCAAACTCCAATGCCACTCTCCTTGGGTTACTCTCCTGCCACACCTTGTTCTTAAAATATTGATTCAGGGATGCTGACAACAGGCCTGAGAGCAAGCCCTGATCCCAATAAGTTCCCACCGGGTCTCTCCTGAGAGACCTCTAGCCTCAATCCAGCCCTCAGCCTTACTAGGCCCCTGCAGGGCAGCAAGAGCCTTAGTGGCAAGATGTACGACTCCTTCACCTCCTCTATACCGCATCCCAAGCCCCATACATGTTCTCTCTTTGATCTTTCTCTTTACATACTTGGCCCCCTTGGGCTCACAGACCCCCCCAGTCCCACACACAGCTGCTCCTCCTCCAGGCTCACAGACCCCCCCAGTCCAGCTTGGCCCGCTCTGGTCTTGTGGACCCTCTGGCCCAGCTCAACTTTTCCCTGATCCCTCTCGGACCTTCCAGTTTGTGTCCCAGTCTTTTTCTAGGCTCCTGGGCTCCTCACTGGGCCCCCCCTTCCTCAGTCTGAGGCGCCTGATCACAGTTCTCTCAATAGGCTGAACTACTGGTTTAACTCAAATGAATAAGAAACATCCCTGCCCTCTGCCAGGCATCTGGATCCCTGTAGAGGTTTAACACAGAATAAGGCCACTTGAATTGGAAGCATTCTAGAGTTTGTGCATTTGTTTGAGATCTGTCAAGTCAAAGGTTTAATTTAATGAAAAGCTGATTTAAAAAAAAAACCCAACAACTCCTAACCTTAAGAATGTTGTCTTAAGGTTAGTATGTTACTAACAGTCTGTGCCTACCAACACTAATTAAGGACTACTGAGTAATTGCTGCTTAAAAGCAAGTTTGCAAAGTTACACATTCTGAAATATGACTATGCTATCATATTCTTTTGCAAGTAACCCCAGTCCCAGGAACTTGCCCCTGTTCCCAGGCCTGCAAAGTCATTCAGCCAAGTCCCTTCAGGAGCCAGGAGCTCCTCACTGCTCAACCACTGGGGAGAGATTCCCTAACCCTCCAGGCTTGGGTTTAAATAGCCCCAGCCTGAGCCCTCTTTCGGTCAGGTGAGTCCCTCATTAGCTCCCCTCTGCCACCTGCAAGCAGCCTCCTGGGCTGCTGGTTCCCTTAAAGGAGCAGGCAAATCCTAGTGCCTGCTACAGAGACAATCAGGTGCCTCTTTCTGGAGGAGCCTGCTTCTGGGGGCTGGCAGCCAGAGGCATCATGGCTACTGGCCAGACAGCACCATCGGGGGCAAAGCAGTGCTCGGGGTGTGGAAGGAGATATCCATAAAGACCTGGCTTTTAGGGCTTTTACTGACCCTTTTTTCGTTCATGGAGGCTGGGGAGCCGGGATGTGCTCTGGTACCAACTTATTCCTCGTCACATGTGGAGGCAAATGCAGGAGCACTGTGATTCCCACAGCCCTCGTTCAGGGGACCCTGTGGGCCCCCAGAACTGTCACTCTCATGATCTGGGGCTCAGGCAACCTGGCAGGTCTGTGAGGCAGAGGGAGGCAGAAGATGATGTCTGCTCCAACCTTAGCCTCCAGCCCGACTGAAACCTCTTGCCCTGGTACAGGCCTTCCCCCTGTGGGTCAGAGCTGCCAGACCCATCAGTTTCAGGAACAGGCCTTGGCAGCTTGTTTTTGACTCTCTTCATGCCCTGAGCCCAGAAATTGCCTGGGCAGCATAGACTTGGCCCAGGAGTGTTCGGTGATGGTGCATGTCTCAGGGGCTCCAACATAAGCCAGACACAAGGAAGTCAGGGAGCCTGTGTTGCCAACAAGCGCACTGATGGCTTCTACTACTTGAGCTTTGGGCCACCAGGCTTGCTGCTGCCCAACAGCGTGTTGACCGAAGCAACCCTGATGACAGCCTCCAGACTGAGATAGTCCAACCCCTGGGCTCCCACCACCAGGGCACCACTCCACCCTGACCCTTCAGGCCACCATTGATGGTGACTTCACAGCGCTGTAGGTGTCTCTATATCAATTCTCCCACAGGCAGCATGCAGCCCTTCTGGTAACACTTTATTGTAGATCCCTGCTCTTTTAGAGCCTGCTACGTGTTAAGTTACAGAGGATGTTACATGTCAAAGGCAAGGCCCTGGCATAAGGTAGGAAAGGCTGCATAGTGGGTAGGGGCACCGACTGTGACTCAGGAGACAGAGGGTCTGCTCCCTGCTTGGCTGTAAAAGCCCTCTGTGGCTTTGATCATGCCTCTGAATCTACCTCATGACTCAGTTTCCTCTCTGTAAAATGGGGCTAATCCTAAAGGCTAGATCTAGACATGGCTGTGTGGTACCAGGTGAGGAGGAACCATGTAAGGACCTAGATAATCAGCATTTCCTCCTCCTCAGGGAGCCTGGCAGAGTGAGAGAGTGCTTCCCACCTCAGCCAGGCTCCATCTCATATATTCACCATGTCAACTCTATGTCTGGCCGTTGGCCTCGGCTGCCTTGAAATCTGTTCCCCTCAGATCCTGCTGCGGGTTGTGTTGTCAGCCATGCTGCTCTCTGATGACATTGTCCCACCCAGCCGGGGGTGGCCGGTGGCAAATGTAGTGCTGCTGCCCTCCACTCAAAGTAGGCTGCCCAGCACAGCCCCCTGCCATCTCCCCCAGAAGGCAGCTGTCCCCTGTGGCACATGCTTGCCTTAGGGAGGCCTTGGGTGAACAAGTGCTGATCCGTGGCGCTGTTGTGACTTTGTTGCCAAACAGGGATGGGGAAAGGACAGCACCGGATGCCCTCGAAGGATGAGCTGGTCCAGAGATATAACCGGATGAACACCATCCCCCAGGTAACCGGCCCTGAGGGATGAGGGGGTGGGGTGAACTGGAGAGCAAAGCAGGGTATTGTTTGCTCTTCTGACCTCAGGGGGTGTTAAAACTGATGTATGAGATACCCCATAATACATTGCTGCTGCTGTACTTCTGGGGAGGGAGCATGGTCCAGTGGGTAGAGCAGGTGACTGGGCATCAGGACTCCTGGGTTTTGCACCCATTTCCACTCACCTGTGTGACAGCCTCTCTAGATGGGATGTTCCTGGGCTCTTGGCCTCAGTTGAACACTGCTCATACTGATAGCAATGCAGCTTTGGGTTCAAAGCCAGCCCTGAGCAGTTTGTATACCTGCTTCCTATGCCTCAGCTTGCCTCTCTGCAAAACTGGTACATTTCTACTCACCTTCCTCTCTGGTGATCACCCTGATCTTCTACATCTGGAGCCCTGGTTTTACATCCTTTGCATGCCTTACAACAGATGTCTGGGGGTATTTGTTGTGGCCCTTTGTGGCCATTTGTGCAAAGCCCAAAGTCTTATTATGTGTCCCGAGACATGGAATAGTGGGGAATTTGGGGGCTGGGGACAAAGCTGAGCTGCACTAGTATAGCTCTGTGTGTGCACCCCAGCCCTGGTCAGTGCCTGCCCACTCCATGCACAGCCCAAGCCAGTGCCATAAACCTCTGCATGTCACCTGCATCAAATCCTGGACTTAATGCAACTGAAGCTTCCCCAGGCACTGCTCAGTGGAGGGTGCCAGGCTTTAAGCAGCCTGGAGACCAGCCTGTTGAGTACTGGGAAGGGGATGGAGCCTGAGAGCCACCCCTGAGATGAGAGCAGGGCCGCAGAACCCACATCTGTGCAAATGACAGAGGCCAAGGAAGGGCAAACGTGGGATGGAGGGGCTGGGCACTGGGGTCACACTGCAGGTCTGGGCATTGGGGCAGGCCGGGCTGCCAAGTAGCAGGGGCAGGGACAGGGGCAGGCGGTGACGCTGTCTCTGTGTGGATCGTTTGCAGACCCGTTCCATCCAGTCGCGGTTCCTGCAGAGCCGGAATCTGAACTGCATAGCACTTTGTGAAGGTAAGAGGGGCTGGGGGTGAGGGGGAAGAAGAAGTCCTGGCTCACTATCTACCCCTGGGAACAGTACAGCACCAAGCGTGTGGAGCATCAGCCCTGGGTGCTGCGGGCACCTTTGGTCTGCCTTCTGAGGTCTGAGGTTGCTAGTACCAGCATGGGCTGTGCCCCTGGTGCCTGCTGTCCCCATGCCGTGGTGGGAGGGGCACACTGCTCAGGACTCCTCACCATTCCTACTGTGGCTCTTGACATCATCCCACTTGTGCTGTCCTCCCTAGCTACCCTGGTGCATGGATTACCTCAGAAGAGGGGTTGTGACACAAGAGGTCCCTGGCTCCTGTGCTGTGAGCATCATGGAGGCCCACATGGGTTTGTTTCCCTTTATGGGAGTGTCTCAGCCTGTCCAGGGCAGTACCACGGCTGGAGGGGAATGATGCCACACCATCCATGATGCCACAGATGTAGGGGAATGCCAGTACCATGTTTGGAAGGGACTGATGCCAGTACCACAGTGGGAGGGGAATGATGCCGCATCATCCATGAGAGCCCTGGCTGGCTTTGCTCACTTGGGTTCCTCCTCAGATGGTGGTGGTGACCCTGGCTCCCCCATCCCACAGCTCTCCTTGGGGCAGGAGGATGCTGATTATCTGACCTTCTCCTCCCCCAGCTCAGTGAGCTGCCAGGGGAAGGGAGGCAGTAAAGTAGCATGGGTTGCTGCTGACACTTAATTAAGCCTTGGTCTCATTGGGGTGTCCCTTCCTTGCTTGGTACCTCAGTTTCCCCTCCCACCCTTTTTTCTGCCTATACAGCAAAGACTGTGACGGGACACTAGTAATACATCGAAGGGGAGCATGAGATTCTCTGATCTGGGGTCTGGTACCTCCAGAGCACTGGCCAGTAATTTCACTAATGGACAGAACTTAATGAATGAATGGATAAATGCTCACAGTGGCTGCTGGGACGGGCGTCTGTTCTGGGGGAACAAGAGTCAGTTGGGTTATGGCTCAGTCTAGTGCAGTTCCCTGGGACTGACACTTGGCTGCACTGCTGCGCAGCACCATCCATACCCTATTACCCTTTAGCGGCCGGCAGCCACCTCCTGTCTCTGGGGTGGGCAAGGAGGGTCCCAGGAGGCAGTTCGCTCTCTTTGGGAGTTGCAGGATGTGGCCCATCATGGCCAAAGTCCAAGGCAAGGCACTGGTATAGTGCAGGATGTGGGACAGGATGGGGCTGGCTGGGCTGGGCAGGCGCCTGTCTGATGGCCTTCCCTCTTGGCAGTGATCACCTCCAAGGACCTCCAGAAGCATGGAAACATCTGGGTGTGCCCAGTCTCAGACCACGTCTGCACCCGCTTCTTCTTTGTGTGAGTACTGGGGAGTGGTGGGGTTGACCAGACTGGGCCAGGGTATCAGGAGTGCAAAGGAGATGGCTAAATGTCATGGGCACCAGCCCTCCCCAGCCCTGGAGAAAAGGGACTTGTGGCCCATGCCTCCTAGCACAGCTCCAGTGGGGGCAGGGGGCATGTCCCACACACACAACACATGGATCTCAAGTGCAGCTTCCACGCCAGTGCAGCCAGGCCTCACAGTTGTGGCTGCTCCCTTTCCCTCTGGCACTGCAGGGTGGCAGGGGGAGAACTCCTGGCCAGAGCTGCATTGGGCACATAGAGATGGGGCATTCTCAGCCCCATGCCTGCCTGCCTGCCTGGGGTCAGCAAAAGGCGGACGGGGAGCCCCAGCACGGTAGAGCTCAATGGCTGATACATGCGAGCATGGGGTGCTGTTGAAGGCCAGCAGCAGCAGCAGCTCAGGAGGGAGCGTGGGGGCAGAGGGCCCTTGATCCCCATGCACAGCATCCGCATCCCAGCAGCGGGGGCTGCATTTAGTCCCTGGGAGCCTGGCCTTGGCCACATCCTGCCTAGGCAGAGACCTGCCTCCACCCTGAGAAGGCGGCAATGAGTGATGCTCAGGCCCCTTCACAGGCTCTGCATCCTGAACATTAACAGACAGGACCATCCCCAGGTGCGGCTCAGCGTGGGTACTTCAAGTGAAGTGCCCTTTTCATCAGCACGAGGGCAGCTCTGTGGTATCCAGGTTCTGTCGCTCAGTGTGAGGCGTCTGTGTGTGAAGGCAGAGGCTCCTCTGTCCACACAGAGAGACACTGTTGATGGGCCAAAGCCCAGTATGGAAACTCCCCTTGTTGGGCAGAGCTGCACAAGGCTTGTTATTAGCCCAGTGGGCCCCTGGCAGCGGGGAACCCATCCTTGTGTGTCTCCCCTCATGGAGCTCTCCCCACATCGCAGGTACGAAGATGGACAAGTAGGAGATGCCAACATTAATACTCAGGACCCCAAAATCCAGAAGGAAATCATGCGCGTGATTGGAACTCAGGTCTACACAAACTGAGGGGCGCACGGAGCATCCCGCTTGTTCGTGCAGGGAGCCAGCGAGCTGTTCCCTCCCCTCGACATGGGCTGAAAGGAGTCAGGTGTCCGAGGCTGCCGACTGGAGCAATGAAAACACCGGCTGGAAGAAGGAACCGGGAAGAAGCGGGGTGGGGGAGGTCGGGGATCAGGGGAGGCCTCAGCCGCCTCCTTCAGGGAGGACCATGCTGCTCTAGCCAGCGCCTCCATCTGGACAGTGATGGTTGTGGTGCCATATCAGAAGCCCAGCAGCGAGTCAGTTTTCCCCCCTGGCTCCGCTTCTGCCTGTACATAGATGTAAAGCAGAGAATGCAGAAGGGGTGGACTTGTGGATACTTCCCCGTTTCCTCCCCAACCTGGCCCCAAAGTCCCTTTGTCCCAGCACCGCGAAGGAGCCCGTTGCCACGTCCCATCTCACTCATGCGCCCTCTGCCCGCAGGCCTGGCCTTTGTGGTGGGGCAGGTGGCCATTCTCACGTTTACAGTGATGACGTTTTTAACGACTAACAAAACAAAACGAAACAAAAAAATGGTTTTAGCTTATTAAAGTTCTTTAAAAAACTCTCCAACTTCTCCAGTGGTGTCACAGGCTCGCGGCGTGTCTACTCATCAGTGCCTGTGGAAGATAAAGTCTACTACTGCAAGCATGTAATGGTTTTGCTCTCTTGGCTCAGGAGTGGAGCTCTGGGGTTTAGCGCTGAAGGACCTGGGCGTGGAGCCTGGGGAGAGCATTTGAACCCTGCTGTGGGTGACTGGTTCCCTTCATGTGCTGGCTTCGCTATTCCTCCTGGCACCAGGAGGAGGTGCTGTGCCCCCCCCACCCATTGCCATCTCTCCTTGCTCAGAAATGAGTGCCTGCCAACACTCTGTGAGACCAGCTTGGTGCAGCAGTGCCAACCAAGCTTTGGAGAGCTGTGACAGCAGCCCTGCTCCAGGAGGCACCAACCACAATGGCAATGCCATCACCAGCCAGGGCAAGCTACTAGGTATTCAGTGATGTGAGCTTCTTGTGGGCAAGAGTGGTGGTGGCTGACCCACCGGCAGCCAGAGGCTGAGACCTGCTCCCCGTTGCTGACAGAGCAGGTAATGACCAGTAGGAGTCTCCACCATGGCAGTTTCCTGTGGGCAGAGCTGCTGACTGGCATGTGAGGGGATCTGTAAGGATGCTCCCCAAGCTCCTGTCTCTGCAGCGTTGCTCTGGGACATGTTCCATTTACTGACTGCAAGTTGTGTTGGCAATGGCAAGATGTGGGAGCTCCCAGTACGCCAGTGCTATCAATACAGCAGGGGCATCCGTCACTAGGGAGGTGGCCCACCTACAGTGCTTGGTGCCAGGCAAGCCAGGTCTGGTCAAGCTCACTGGGCTCCTTTCCCCTCAGCCACCATCCCCAGGAAACAGTTCTGCCATCGGCTCCAGGCTGGTGCTGCTCCACCAGGCAGGGGAGGTGCTGTGTCACTCTCCCAGAGCTGCCCCGTCTCTGCAGGCCTCAGAAAGGAGAGAATGGCTTTGTCCTGTAGCAACCTGTGCTGCCTGTATCTGCACTGCTTATGTGTGCCCCTAACACACCTCTCTGCGTGCTGACAGCTTTGAAGCCATCGGCTTATCCCAGGTCCCCAGCCTCCATTGAGGAGAAACTGGCTCTGATTCAGCAAGGGCTGGAGGCACTTGCCCAGCTTTATGCCAATGACTGGCTTCACCGAAGTCCATGATGCTGTTCATGTTACATGTCTGCTTGTGTCGGTCTGGCTGAATCAGGGCCTGTGATACGAAGCTCCTCCTGTTCCAGCTCTTTAATGACACTGCTTGGCTCCAAATCTTTGTGGCACTTCCTGGCCAGGACCTAGGCTGGGCATGCTGGAGATGGGATTTGAATTTCTATGGGAAAAAAGCACCTCCGTAGTGGGCCAGTGCTTCAGCACCAGAAGGTATCCTCTTCATTTCAGGACTCAAGGATGCTGGGGAAATTTAGGGCCATGGTTGAAATCTGGACCCTGGTGAATTCCATGAGAGCACGATTTCACCCCACATCTTTAGAGAAGACCTCTGATTTGGGACACCTTTGTTCTAGGATACCAGCCCGAGCTGGAAAGACAGAGCAGGGTACTTCTTTCTTCTATTGACATCAGATGGGGCGAGGGGAGGATGTTCCAAACCATTCATGTCAAACGCCTCCCTCCCCATTTAAAATGGAGTCTCCTTAAATTGGAGGCAATTCTGAATGTAAATTCTTCCAGAGGAACCACAATTTCTCCTGCCGCAGGAGCTGCCCCTTAGCACAGACCCCAATGCCCAGAGGCTGACACGAAAGATTCAGCTACCTGGAAAGAATACAGCTGCTCCCACAGCACTATGGTACAGAGAGCTTTCTTTCTCTTTCTCTCTCTCTGGGAAGATCTTGTGTCTGTTGCCATTTCTCCCTGTCCCAGTAAATCAAAAACTGGCTTTTGGGGCTGTTTGCTCAGATGGCACTGGAGCTGAGCTGATAAAGTCAGAGCCACCACGTGGTCCGTGTAGGAAGATCAAGAGTAAAAACAGATAGTTCAGGGTTGTAGCATTGCGCCGAAAGCCACGTGCCAAGTGGCACTGTCAGCCAGGTTTGGCCACATCTTGCGGATGGGCAGAGACACAAAGATGAAGAGACTCACACATGAAACAACAGGGAAAATTCCCACTGGACTGTGCTTTATTTCAGTCTAAGCAGAATATCATTAACTACAGAGCTACAGAGTTAACTTCCATTCGTCTTTCTTTATACTACAAGGAAAGCAAAAGAAGAATCATTCAAAATAATCAGAATAAATTAGAATTTCAAAGCCCCTGGTGGTCTGTTCCCCCCCACGCACCATCCTCCCCACCACCCATGCTCCCCCTCCTGGGAAATGAGTGCTCTGTAGGCAATTGCCAAAAAAAAAAAAAGGAAACAAAGGAAAAAAGAAAGAAAAGGCAGGAAAAAAAAACAGCTGAAAAAAATCATTTGGAAAACAATAAAAAGATGTAACTTGAATGAAGTGGTGGGTGAGAAATAAGGAGGGCTGGGAGCAGCATGTTCTGTTCTCAGTGACCTTCCATGGGAGGGTGTGAGGGGTCCATTTGGTCTGGCAGCCCAGTGTGTCCACCCCGACCCTAGGAACTGGCTTCCAAAGCTGGCGGAGCAACTTGCCGTCTGGGCTGCGTCTAGCTAGTCAAAGTGATGGGCACCTCTGCCCCCATGTTGGGCTTTGGTGCCTCAGAAAGAAAGAAGGTAATTATGGGTTGGTAGCTTCTTACAAAGCCACCTTGGTCCTGGACTGGGTGAAGAATGGAACGCACTGGAAAAGACTCACATATGGGACTGCTACCTTGAAGTGTGATTGGGCTGGAAGGATGAAACGTACCCTCCCCTCTCCCCATTTCCCTGCTCCCTACAAAAAGGAAAAAAACAAAAAAGCAGCAATTAGAAATAGCTTTTCCATCAGGTGGCTCAGTGAGAGACTTCCCAGGCATCCCCTCCAAAGTCTGAGGCATAGAGAAATGCATTCAGCTGGACCGATACATCCCCATTGCTCCGACTGCAGTGCTCGGGGGTGCGGACAGGAAAACTAACGACTTGAATGCAAGATTGGAACATCGCTCTCAGCAAACTGAGCTAGGCCAGACCCCTCACAGTTCCCATGATTGCTTTTGGGAAAAAGCCACATCAGCATGGAGAAGCTGAGAAGAAAGGCTGGGGAGAAGGAGATCAGGTCCCACAGTGTCTTGGGCAAGGCCATTTGAAGCCACATGGGCAGTTGGGAGGGCTCCTGAGCTCAAGTCGGTATCCTGGGATGGGAGATGCTGCCTGTGATCTCAATATTCCCGTGAACTCCTGTCATATTAAACCTCTCCTCACCAGTCTCTACCAGCCCCTCCTCACTGGCTGAGTCTGGGAGAAAAAGGGGCAGTGGGGACACCGTGCAGGAATCCATCATGCCAAGCGTATCTTCCACCACTAGCCAGCTTAGTGTGGCTCTCGCAGTGTTGCCTTCAACCCCCATGTTCCTCCTAGCTGAGGTCCCCAGGCCTCTCCTGGACACAGTGCACAAATACCAAGCAACTCTGAGCCTCATGACAGCAGATGGGAACTTTACTAAGGTGGGTGCAGGGTCTGTGGCCGGTTTGGTTCCATGGCTTCCCAGGTTGGGGGAAGATCAGGGGCGACGTGACATAGGACACGTGGGCTTGGCCAAAGATAAGACAATGAGCCTTCAAGAGGAAGGCAACAGAGCCTGAACATCTTCAAGGGCAGCTGGCAGGAAGCAGGGAAGGGCAGCTGGAGAGCAAGGGGGTGTTGTCATGGGTGGTGCAATGGAGCACAGCCAGGAGATAGCAGCCTTTATGTCAGAGGTAGCTTTACACTGAGAACGCGCCTGTAGGTGTCCTGGTCATTCCTTCAAGGTAGCAATAGGCTATGGCAGCAAAAAATTAGCCCTTAGATATGGCAGTCACTGCTGTGTTTGTGCTCAATGAAAACGGTGGGGATGGAGCCAAGGGGAAAGAGCAAGAAGGTGAGAACAGAAGAGCTTCTGGGACAGGGCGCCCCTGTCCAACCCTGCATGAGCACAGCCCAGCTGAGGGATGGCGATGGCAAAGCAGACTGCCTCTTTGCAATTAAGCACACACCTTCAATCAAGAACCGAGGGGTTGTGTGCCAACCCCACCTTTCTCCAGCCCCTCTAGGGCAACCCAAGTGCAACCTTGGAGTTTCAGACCAGTGCCCCCCTGCCACCCTCTGCACCATGACCTAAACACTCCAGAGCATTTGAATCATCCATGTTCTCCTCTCCCGTTGTCAGCGTCTATCAACCCCAAACTCATGGGGGAGACATGGGGCCTACAAAGGCATTTTTTTTGGTTTTTTGAATGAGACTAGGTAGCTGCCTCTGTGGTTCTGGCTGCCTCTGACTCGTGGCGGGGCGTGCTTGCCAACAGAACAGACTCGGCTAGAGGGCTGACTCTCCCAACTGGGCATATTTGTAAGGATTTCAAGTCTCTGGAGGAGGAAAAAAAATAGCCCCCCTTCCCCTCCCTCCACCTCCCCCCGCCCAAATAATCCAACCCCCAAATAAATATGCAGCAGATAATTCCCATTCACCTCTCCCCAGCAGCTTGGTCCAGCAGTGATCTCTGATAAGGAATTCCAAACTCTCCTTTGTTGCACAAACCCACTGAAATAACTTGCATTGTTTTAAACCATGATTTATAAAGAAAGTTAATAATAGAATTAAAAAATATGCTATATTATATACAGTTGCTGTGGCTAGTTGGCAATCATGGGTAAGCAGAGACAAAGAGAACAGCTGGTCCGTTTCAGTAGATAAATCTCATGGTGACAGAACAGCCCCCAGCTCTGGCTCTAGAAGGGGTGCTGGCAAGGGAGATAGGGGAGGACAGCAAAGCTGTTCTGGTATAGCCCGTGGCTCTTGACTGCATAAACACAGAACCAGGTCTTTTGGCTCTGCTGTTGTATGATGCTCGGTGCAATGGAGGTCCTGATGCATTAACTAGGCACTGTCACATCATCCTATTGGTATGCCTCATCCTAGAGAAAGCCTCAGCAGTGGGAGTGGAGATGTGTTGTGGCCATTGGAGCACTTTTTGCAGATCTAGCCCTGATTTTCTCACCTGAGACAACCAAATGCACGCTATAGCTGGTCAACTGGGTTTCATTGAAAAGCCTTTCTGACCAAGTGGAGATTTCCTCACAAAAAATGTCTAGTTTTGCTGAAAAAAAATTTGGTATTTCATCAAAACAGATTTTCCCCTTATTTTTTAAATAAAAAAAAATGAAAAATTGAAATACTGAGTGAAGAATGGCGACAGAAATGATTTTTTTCCTGTTTGTTTTTTTTTTTCACTGAAAATCCATTATGTTTTCCAGCCAACTCTTGACATACACATACAACTTCTACTGATGCCATTCAGTACAAGTAGAGGAAGATTGATATTGTTTAGAGAAGCCAAAACAGGACGTGCTTGCATTTACACAAATGCTGTCAAGGCTTGCATATCTCCCAGTGATTAATAATTTTGAATACTCCCCTTTCCCTCTAAGGAGTCTCCATTTGTAGCCAAATATACCAGTTAGTTGCAATTGCAGACTTGAAGATTAACATGTATTTTGAGGGTTTGATGCCCCTCTCCTCCAGGCCAGGTCTCATGCCCACTCACCTTAGTCGCATGACAGTGGTGGTAGGAGCTGCTATGTCATTTTAATAGTTGGGCAGATCCCAAGCAATTTGAGATCCTCGTGCTCCAATCCAGAATGGCCCTGGGGATCGACTGGAATGTACAGTATTGGAATACAAGGCAAGCCCCGAGGTGCCCGAGGAGCCCCAGGTCGGCTGGGGTGGATCACTCTCCATGTGGATGACGAGAGACAACCTGAAGTGCCCAAGAGGAGGGGAGTCAAAACCCTGTTCTGAGGATGGGGCTTTCTCTGCTGCAGCAGCTAGCTCCGCTTTCCCACACAGCATGTCCTCAAATTAGCCCGGAGCCCTGATCTCACTGGATGTGCCTGCATAGACACAGCCTTTAAATGGCACCTCTCCTCACACCATGGGAGGTGTCAGTGCTGGGTGCTGACAGCATATTGTGCTTGACTGGGCCAAGGGCTGGTAGTTCACGTTGGATGGGATTGATAATTACTCTCCTGCTTGACTGTACTGTGAGGATGTCTCCAAAGACCCTAGTGGAACTAGAAGCCAGGCCATGAGTCATTAAGGATCACGGGTCAAAATGGTCACCTGTGCATAGCCCTCTCTTCACCAGCCCTTGCCCTTATGCCCTAAAGGGCAGTCAGACTGTACAGTGCACCATGGAATAATCATACTTTGCATGTCTGTAGTGCCTTTCCTGGGAGATCTCAAAGAATGGTACAAACCCATTATCCACATTCAACAGATGGGAAGACTGAGGCACCAAGAGGTGACATGACTTGCCAAAGAGCCAGGACTGGAACCCGAGTCTCGTGACACACCCTGCAACACCCTTCACAGCGCAACTGGTGGGTGTGGGGCACAGTGATGGCTTGGCTGCCATTTTGTTTCCTCCCCTTTTCAAATACTGCCACTCTCAAAAGGTGGGGCAAGTCCACCCACGGGTAAGGTGCTCATCTGTCCCCCCTGCCCACCCACCCCTGCTGCTGTCTCTTTGCCTCTGCTTGTACTCTGCAGAAAGAACCTTTGAACTGACAGTCTCTGTAACGCCATCCTGGTTGCAGCGGTGGTCTGGCAGCCCGGGAGTACCATGCCCCCCCCACCAATCACGGGGACCATGCTCAGGATGAAAATAAGGCTGGGAGTAGAGCGGCCAGGCTGGGACTGGGTCCTCCATACATCATCACGGTTGCGGCTCTTTCCCCATATCTGAAAACTTTACACCAGACAGGAACACGGCCGCTTGAGGTGGCAAGCTCAGGTCACAGCCCTGCATGCCTTAGCAGTGGCTGCTGTGCCTTGTATTTCCATGAGATTCCCACCAGATTTCAGTACTGGTATCAATCCCTTCAGAAAAATTGTAATTTGGTGTTATGTAGAAATTCTTTTGTTGCAGCCCTTTGCAATGAATGGGCTGCTTTTGATTATGTGAGTTCCCTGGGACCCACCATGGCACCTTTAGTGATGGGGTTTGATAAGCCAAGACAATGCCTTTATGTGGCCATTTGACCCTATCAGGAAATAATGGCAGAGTGCACTGGCTAGCATCCTGTCTCTAACATCTAGGGCTCAAGACCGGTCCTGCCCCTGCATCTCTTGTGACATTAATACCTCATAATACTCAAGAGGGGGAAATCCTCTTGTGAAAGGTGTTCTAGGCTTGCCCTGTAATGCCAGCCAGGAGGCTCCCAGACAGATTTTGATTCTCCTGAGCATGTTCCTTAAGAAGTCTGCCAAGGCTCAAGGATAAAAGAGTTCAGGCATGGGTGACTGCACTGCAGAATGAAGGCAATATTAGAGCATTGTTTAGGATAGAGTAATAAAGACTTCTACGCACACACAGCAGCGCTGCAGACCCACTGTCGCACAGCCCTTTCCAGATGCCTGGGGAAAGTGTCCCAAAGGGAAAGATAAGCTGGCCTAAGTCTTGCTTGCTATTGCCGGCATGTCTGTCATTGTGATTTAGCTGAGTCTCAAATGCCTGTCACCTAGGATCTTGCCCTAGGAGCAAGACTGCTGATGCCCGGCCAGGACCCAGTGCATTTGCATCTTAGACTGGTGTTTTGTAGGCAGATGGGATCCAGGAAGCAAGAGGGCAAACATCCTGACAGCTCAACTTTGCCCCATTCTACCCTTCCTCCTCCAGCTACAACCTGCCCATCTCTGTTTTAGTTCAGAAGGAGCTGATGTCACTGTTGCCCTCAGAGTCCCTTGACATCAGAGGAAGGCAGAGATCAAGATTTCTACTGGTTCTCTTAAAACATATCTATTAATATTCAACACACTGAACATTGGAGCGAGTGCTGTGCAGCCCTCTATACAGCCCTGTACAGCCTGTGCAGCCCTCTATTGGCCCAGTCTTCCTCCCAGTCATGCTGGTTTTAAAGTAGTCTAACTGCACTGACTTGATGACGTTACTCCTGATTTACACCTGTGGGATGGGAGGAATAGTTCTTGTTAATGGAGTTATGCTGGTGCAGTTTCAGCTCCAAAGGGCACCCTCTGTTTTCAGGGCTGTACGGGCAGTGTGACCAGATGAATGACGCTTATGAATTAACCATGCCACTGCCTTTCCATCATTAAGTCTAGCCTGGAATTGAGTACTTTTTAATACTGGAGGATCCTAAAGTGGAAACCTTTCAGTTTTGATCCTGCTCTCACTTTCCTGCTGGATAAATCTCAGTGGGACAGTACCTCTGAGGAAGTCAATGGAGAGGGAAAATTCCAGGCAGCTCCATCTGAATCCTTCAGCTGACCTGCTCTAGTTTCTACGGAAGTTCCTGTAATCCTAGGAACAAACAAAAAATTGCTTGTTTCTCAAACCCCCATTAACAGCCACCTTGGATGGACAGGATCCAGCTGGAAGTCCACATCTGGAATTTCTAGGAGGGATGGATGGTACTTGGCCACCATCTTACTGCAGATGTTGTCAAGAAAGAATCCAGTAGCTTCTAGTTCTATGTTTTCGGCCAATTCATTCACTTGCCTGCTTGAGCCCTTACCTCAATTGCTTCATAATGAAAAATGGATGGGAAGAAGACAGGGCCAGATCTTTAGCTGGCGTAAATCAGCATTATTCCATGGGATTCACTTAATTCAATTCTATTCAGTTCAATGAAGCTAAACATACTTAAACCAGCTGAGGACCCAGATCAAGGTCTCATGTGGCTATGAACAAGCAGCCACCCTTCCATAAGACATTATAGAAACTATTTCACACTGGGCAAGAAGGTATCCTCTTTCTTAGAAGCAACTGGTACCTCAGCTACAGAACAAGGGGCTGTAGGTCCTGGCAGGTATACAAAGACGGAGGTGGGAAAAGATCATCTCTTCCACTGAAGGGAACCAATAATGAAACCACGTTTGTAGGCAACTGCTAGGAAGTAAAATCTGTGAGCTGAAAATAAAGAGCTCGTCCAAGACACTGAGATGAAGGTGTTCCACAGACCCTTCAGACAACACCTCCTGGTCACATCATGGTCTGGTCCAACTTACTTTGGTGTTGGAGGATCAGCAGTGCTTTTGAAGGAGATGGCAGAGCAAACACTGCACCAAGCAAGATAGCTCAAGGCTGGAATTAGAGCATTACTGCATTATTTATTCTGGCTGCTCTCACCCCTCTGGTTGCCCTCAGCTTAGTTGTTTCCATTTCTCTTTTATGCCACTGGGGAAAATGGAACAGAAAGCAGTTCATGGGGCAGGTCCTCAGCTCTTGTCTTAGCCTTTCAGGGAGGCTCTTTTGGGCTGAGCTTTCCAAAGGGCCTTAAGGGGGCTATGCACCCAACTCCTGGCAGAAGCCAAAGAAAATTAGGTGCCTCTTAGATCCCTTTGGAAATCTCCCATTTAATTCTTCTGCTGCTAAATTTAAGGAAGAGAAGGGGCAAACTGGCCTTTTACACTTGGACTGTCCAGCCTGCCAGGGAATCCAGCATTACCAAAGCCTGTGACCTTAATGATACGAAAAAGAGTTTTAGGATCATTCACTGACCAGCGAATTAAAGGTATGATTTAAAATTCTTAGAGGAACTTTAAAATAGTAATCATCTTCTTGCAGAAAGCGTCCTTCATCCCATGGTCTCAAAGCATGTCACAAGAAGTTCTCCTCCCAAGACTTCTGTGGGGTTGGGATAGTCGGTAAAATTCCAAAGATCTGAAGGCCCACTGTCTAAGCCTCCCTGTTCTGTTGGCTCCGTGTCTACTGCTTACCAACTATTCACATCTATTCCTATTCTATTTTAGTCAGGTTCTTACCCTGGGCTGAATTCCTATTTTGTGGCATCCAAGCCATTAAGCTAATAACATGCCTTAAAGCTCTTGTCTGTGTCAGTCCTAGGCTGACAGACTAGGTTGTTTTCAGACAGTGAATAGCCAGGCTAGCTTTACTTCTCTCTACCATAATGTCAGGCCTTGCCTAACAGATCCTGTAGAGCCTTTACTTCTTTGTTCTCCACTGCTGTTCAGTCCCCAGATTGGAACAAGCTAGCAAAGCTGATCCCCTTCACTTTGCCATCACTTAGAGATGAGCAGTTCCCAAACTTTGTGGGCAGCTATTCCAAACCAAAATGCCAGGCAATGGGACACCAGAAGAGAACACTGTCCCAAGACACTTAAAAAAACCTTTCCAAAATTTGTAATTTAAGGGAATCATTTAACAACTAAAAGCGTTTGCCTTATTCAAGGAACTAAAAGTAGTGGTTCATGTCAGTGGTTGGTCTGAAGATGGCAGGCCCAAGTTTCCATTGTCCCATCTCTTTTATCTCTTGTTGCACAGTGACCAAATGGATGCAAGATGTGACCATTCAGGCTGGGCAGTGTCTTACAGTCATTTATGACACAGGGTGCAAGATGGAGGAGAACCAGGGCCTCTGTCCTGTGAGTAAATTTCTTACCTTTTGGTAATAGGTGACATACTGATTACATGACTCAAGCACTCTGTAGCTAGTCCCCCATTCTGAGCAAAGGCATGTGGCTTTAGGAAACACCATAATGAGGCATAATCAAGACCTGCTTGCAGTACCTTGACTTTTGGTCTAAACAACTATTTTTAGCAGGTGATCGTAAGTTGTAAATTCCATTCTAAAACTTAAGGTCGTAGCTCTCCTGGGACTGCAGTGCCTTTATTGTAGATTGCACAGAGTCTAACCCATCCAACTCTATGCCTCTGAAAGTAGCCTGGTTGAGCTAACATGTATGCTGAGTGCCGAGTCCTAAAGTGGGCAGATGGGCAGGGAGGAAGCCACTGAATTCTCAGGCCAGTTATCTAAGAGCAAGGACTGGGCCACTCGTTAACTTTCCCGTAGGCAGCTGGAGCGGCAGGGCTGTCGCACCTCCCAGGTCCCGTGTTCGTTACAGCGGTCTGCTGTTTGAAGTAGAGCTTGGAACGTGCCGTTCCCTTGTACTATGAGTATCATTTGCTGATTGTAGCCCCTCGGTTGTACATAATTTTTTGTTTTGTTTTGTTTTTTTACAAAAAAAAGTCACTTTCACATGATCACTAAAGTCGATTGTCTTTTTTGTTTGTTTGCTTGTTAGTTCATTTTCAAACGGAGGGAATATCCTACATTAAACGCTAACGTTCTACAAAAGCATTCTGTTCTAAACCACTAGGAAATGTAACAATGGATCACAGAAAAAGGAGTCCAGTGGCCCAGTAACTGAACCATGGAATGTGAGCTGTGAAGGGCACTAGCCGCATCCAGTCTCCTCACATGCCTTGTGCATCCAGCATCCCCTTTGGCTGGGCATTTCCCTAATTTCCCCTCAAACCTCCTCTCCTCTCCTCCCCTTGAGGCTTTGGCCAGCTCGTTCATGGGCCACAAGAATCCTGTGACATCACGCAAATTGGTCACTCAAGACCAAAGGACAAAGTGGGGTGGGGTTACACAAGTGCAGCAAGCATCAGGATTTGGCCCTTGACTGATGTTACTCAGAGAAGCACAGCCCTTCTCCCTCATGGGGTAGCTGCAGGCCTCAGGGAGAATCATCAAGGTGCAAGTGTGATGGGGTAAACACCAGTGCTAAGAGGCAGGGGCAGGTTATGTTCTACTTTGAAGCAGGTACTGTGGCTCTGGTGTGATGCTCTAGAGTGTGGCACTGTAAGGCAGAAAACAGTTCTAGGGATGTGAACAGAAATCAATGAAAGATTGAGAGGCAACCCCTAGAAACCCATTGTTTCTGGCAGCACTGACCCCATGGATCATGGCATTTGGCACAAGAAAAGCAAGACAGTGAGAAGGTTTTATGGGACGCTGGGCTTCATATAGAAAAATAGGGCTGGAAGGGACCTTGGGAAGTCATCAAGTCCAAACCCCTGCTCAAGGCAGGAACATCCCTGTCTAAATCGTATTACCCTAGAGGCCCCTTTGCCCACTTTCAGACTGTTTCCACTGACCACCTAGCTCCACATTAACTACTATCCTCAATAGCAGCAGCCACTTTATACCATGAATGGCATTCTTGGGGGGTGCTGGTGGCACAGTGACTTTTCTTTACCCATTCAGAGAGCAATCTCCCCGTACCCTGGGTGCAATCTATATGATGAGTCTGCACTAACACACAGCAAAGCCAATAGTAAACAGCCCATGGGATTGACAGATTCTGCTCTAATAGAATCCATTTAGTTTAGTTTAATTATTATAAAACATGAAACTAATTGGCTTTAACACTATGGAGTGGGAGGGCTCTTTTGTTGGGTCCATGATTCTAGTTTTACTAAATGGGAGGACACATTACAGTATCTGCTTGGTACAGAATAAATAATACTGATCGTTTTCAAGGTGTTCCACCCCAGGATCTCAAACCAGCTGGCAAAAGCCAATGAATTATGCTGTACAGCACCGCTTGTGTTATAGGCATCAATTATTATCCTTGTTCTCTGAATAGGGGAATGGGGGCATGGCATGGCAAGGATAAGCGACTTTGAAAATAAATCTTTAATCTCATGCGTTGACCATGAAGTAGCATCCGGAACAATGCCCTTGGGTCTTTGCACCTAATGCCTCACTCTAACCATTATGAAAACCACTATGTATGTGCAGTGCCTAACACCCCTCCTCCTTCCACAGCAGCCACGCACTACATTATTTCAAGGTGCCATCTAATTTAGCCCTGAAAAAAAATTAATTGGAGAATAAATGCTGCCTTTGTCCTCCTGCAGGGCAGAGGCAGCAGGGTCTCCCATAAACCACAATGTGATTATTAACACCATGATAAAAATGAACTGGCCCCCTGCATAACAGCAGTGAATCCAAGCTACTGCTTTGGTGGTATAAAGAGGGTGGGCAACTGGATAAAACAAGTCTGAATGTGTCTATATTTGGCATTTAGCTGCTGTATAACACATCATGTGACTCAGCAAGTAGTTAGGTGGGTCTGGATTGAGGGATGCTTACAAACCCAAGCCCTACAGACCATGGTGATGGATTTTGTCCTGCATGCCAAGGGGTCCTCTGAAAGGTGACACCCAGAGTGGTACTCATAGGGACTGCAGGGTATGCAAGGTACTCACATGCTAATGGGTACTCAGAGAGCTAAAGCGGAGTGGGGGTCAGGCACTGAGCCATCCCACAAAGATGCCTGCCTTGAGGTTTGAGACGTTCCCATATCCCCCAGGAGCAGACACTGGGCCACAACTCAGTTATCTAATTTTAGATTCTGTATCATTTCACTTTGTGGATGTTAGCCTGATTCCTTCCATCTGTTTTCAGGATGGCAGGGGTAAGCTCACGGTGGCAGGGGTAAGCACATGGGAGGGCACAAACTGATGCCTTATGGCAACAGGAAAGAAAAGCAGCAGATGGGTGAAAGGAAAACCACATGCCTGTTCCTTGAGGATCCCACAGGCGCTACAGTCCTCCTTCCTCTTGAAGATCCCATCTGTCCTACAGGGTTTTCCTGCTATGCAGGGGTAATGCCATCAAATTACAAGAAAGTCCAGGTTAAAAAAAGGACAATGCCTGCTGGTAGAACAAGTGGAATTTTAAAGGGCCTCTTGACTCAAAGGAAAGGCTGTCCCAGTGGCAGGGAGGAATGGAACATAAAGTCAGCCACTTTTAAGAATTTCAAAGAAGGGGAGTCAAGGGCCAAAACTGAGATAATCACAGAGAGTCTCTGTTGGGAACAGAGTGGTATGCCTACATGCATGTATGGTTGGCTGGGAAATGGAGCACTGGCTTTTACAAATCTACTACATTATTGGGTATGACAGACAAATAACTGGGTGAAATTCTACTATGTAGGAGGTCAGACTAGAGCATAATTGCCCCTTCTGGTCCTAACAGCTACAGTGAATGCTGGACTCATTGAAGTCAATGGTGAAACTCCAATGGATTCCAGTAAGAACAAGTTTTCTCCTTGTGACTCTCTACATGTCGATGGCACAAGGAAACTGAGTCTCCTGGGGTCTTGAAATTGGTCCCCCTCTAGTCTGTTTGGTGTGTGGTATCTTAATTTCACCTGGAAGTAAGGGAAGGCAGAGATTAGCTTTCATGAAGGAGCCTCTATTGTACTGGACATATGGAATAGGGATGGGGAATTAGACTGGAAAGTGGGCCTGAACACCTGAACCTGATGATGAGGCAAATGTGGACTGCCTGTGGACTGAGGGGAGTTGGACTGGAGGTCTACCTGGCTGGACTTAACCCAGAGTCTGTTCATCCTTCTCATCACAGATTCAAAACTCTTCCACCAGGGACCACAGGAAACTATATTTCCATCCTGATGGCTTGGTTATGTTGTGAACCCCAAGAAGGAGGTGTAAGTAACCAGGCATCCAGAAGGAGGAAACACAGATGGTTTGGATTATTCCTCATAATCCTTGTGTAACAACAGCCTCCTAGAGACCTATATCCTAACTTGTTCACATGTGCCTCCACTGAAGTCAACTGAATCAAGTCTGCTCTTAGTTCCACTGCCTGTAAATCAAGAATATATCTATAGGTTTCATGGGTATTATTCTAGATTAACACCAATGAAAGTGGAAGGAAAGATGGCCTGTTGCAGTTACTTCAGGGATGAATTATGACCTCAGTTAAACTTGATGGGTCAAGATAAGCTTAGATGGTTGCCCCATGCAGGCTGATTTGTCTCTGCTGGAATGGCAGAGGGTGTAAATCAGTGCAGAATCCAGCCCTTGATATTTAAATTGATATTACTAACTGGCATGTTTTTTCCCTTGGGCAATGCAGCTATCAGTGAGATAAGTTCAAGGGGCAGATGTATCCTGATGCATATTTTTGACCCTTTCTGACAGGAAAGCTGAGTCTTGGTGAGGGGATAGAGGAGAGATGCTGCATGTGTGAGTGAGCTCATGGAGAAGTGGTATGCTTCACATATGTGTTTGGCATAGTCTAATAAAGCCTCATGCTAGAGCATTAGATACTCATGTTTCACAGATCTCAGTCTATCTGTAGCTTCTGAGCCAAATTCTTATGCTGGTAATGCAATGAATGACTTTAATGCACTGGTGTAACCAGGGGCTGGGTTTGGCCCTGCAGGTATAGGTTGATGGGTCTGATTCTCTTCTCATACACAGCATAAATGAGATGAGAATCAGATCATAAATGTTTTTGTTAGCTAGCTAAAGTTGCAATACCCTCCTCATCACTCCCGCAAAATGAAAAACTGGTCAAAAAAATGTTGACCGAAAGTTCTTAAATGCAAAATGCACCTGCACCAACAGTGAAATGTTACCACTGGGGAGAAACTGGATGCTTCCATTAGAAACAAACCATAGCTTTCACTGCAAGTTTGTCTCTTGAAAGTCCAAATATTTTGTGAAGAATTTCAGAAGCAATGATTTTCCTTTGATGTTCCTAAGGGAAATAAAATCAGGTCTTTTGACCAGTTTTCTTAGTGCACCACGAACTTTGCTTCCCTTTTTTTTTGTTTTGCTGGGTGGGTGGAGGGGAGGGGAGAAGAGGCTGCTGTAATAGAAATACTATCTTTCCACGTTCCATAACCCCAGAAAAACTCCCCAGCTACTTACTCCTTTGAACTCCTACCACCTATGCAGTCACTAGGCCACTGGAACACACTACACTGCAAACAAAGTTCCTTTTAGTTACCTTGATTTGTGTTTCTCTTTGAAATGCTTGCAGCTTTTACATGATACTTTTACCTTTTTTCTTTTCTTTTTGTTTTTTTTTAAATTAATTTATTTATATATATATTTAAAAAAGCAATAGTCCTTTGGTCCCTAAACTCTAAGGAATGATATGACTTGAAAGAAGTAATCCTATGTCCCTGTGCCAGTGACAAGCAGGCGGGGAGAAACAGATCCCGCCGCCCTGCTCCATGGGAGATATATATATATATATATCTCGATATATATGATAGAGGAGAGATGCTGCATGTGTGAGTGAGCTCATGGAGAAGTGGTATGCTTCACATATGTGTTTGGCATAGTCTAATAAAGCCTCATGCTAGAGCATTAGATACTCATGTTTCACAGATCTCAGTCTATCTGTAGCTTCTGAGCCAAATTCTTATGCTGGTAATGCAATGAATGACTTTAATGCACTGGTGTAACCAGGGGCTGGGTTTGGCCCTGCAGGTATAGGTTGATGGGTCTGATTCTCTTCTCATACACAGCATAAATGAGATGAGAATCAGATCATAAATGTTTTTGTTAGCTAGCTAAAGTTGCAATACCCTCCTCATCACTCCCGCAAAATGAAAAACTGGTCAAAAAAATGTTGACCGAAAGTTCTTAAATGCAAAATGCACCTGCACCAACAGTGAAATGTTACCACTGGGGAGAAACTGGATGCTTCCATTAGAAACAAACCATAGCTTTCACTGCAAGTTTGTCTCTTGAAAGTCCAAATATTTTGTGAAGAATTTCAGAAGCAATGATTTTCCTTTGATGTTCCTAAGGGAAATAAAATCAGGTCTTTTGACCAGTTTTCTTAGTGCACCACGAACTTTGCTTCCCTTTTTTTTTGTTTTGCTGGGTGGGTGGAGGGGAGGGGAGAAGAGGCTGCTGTAATAGAAATACTATCTTTCCACGTTCCATAACCCCAGAAAAACTCCCCAGCTACTTACTCCTTTGAACTCCTACCACCTATGCAGTCACTAGGCCACTGGAACACACTACACTGCAAACAAAGTTCCTTTTAGTTACCTTGATTTGTGTTTCTCTTTGAAATGCTTGCAGCTTTTACATGATACTTTTACCTTTTTTCTTTTCTTTTTGTTTTTTTTTAAATTAATTTATTTATATATATATTTAAAAAAGCAATAGTCCTTTGGTCCCTAAACTCTAAGGAATGATATGACTTGAAAGAAGTAATCCTATGTCCCTGTGCCAGTGACAAGCAGGCGGGGAGAAACAGATCCCGCCGCCCTGCTCCATGGGAGATATATATATATATATATCTCGATATATATATATATATATATAGATATATATATATATATACTTATTTATATATATCTTCTCTAAGTCCAACATCCTCTTATCATTTGATTTCTTTTTCTGTTTTTTTCCAGCCAGATGTGGAAAAAAAAATCAATTCCTTTTTCCCTTTTAAACAAAACGTTATCCAGGTGAAACATACAAGCCTGGTCCATTCCCACTGGCTTTGGTTTATATCCGTTTGGAGCCTCTTTCCTAGTTCCTCCTTTGAAATTTGTAGCAGCAAATGAGTGCTTTAAAAAGGTAGGTTTTTGTCCTCGCAACTGAGCTGTCCCAGCTGACAATCCTGGGCTGGTTTGTTTTTTATTCCTTTCAAGAATCCTGCCTTTTTCCACATGAGGAATTCACAAAGTCTTCTCAAGCAGCCGCCGTTTCAGAGTTTAAGCAAATCTTTGCACCTGTTTGCCTTGTCCAACATCATTGTGTCTCTCTTCCTTTTGTCTGTTCGTCCTTCCTTCCCTTCTTGTTAAGAAACAAACAAAATCGATTGGAAAATTAAAAAAAGAAAAAGAAAAGATACAACCGAAATGGCTCTCTTTTTTTTCACTGGTGTTTCTTCTCCTCCATTGGTTCCTCTTCTTCCTCCTCCTCCTCATCCATGATATGTTGCAAAGAAAGAGAGTTACAAGTTTGGATACTGCACTTGGGAAAAGGGGAATACTCTTCAAACGCTGCAGGGCATCCAACCTGCAAGACAGCAAAGGGTATGTTAGATCTGCTAAGCCAGCTGAGGATCTGCCAAGCCACTGGACGTAAAATGCAGAGAAGCCCACTGGGAAAGGCTTTGACACATGTTGAGTTGTAGTACTAGGGTAGCAGAGGATGGGGCACTACTGGATAGTCACATTGCTAATGTGGGTTCCTTTCTCTCAGCCAGCTCTGCTCAGGCAACTCAAGGATGTCCTACAGCCCTACTGCCCGACCAGCTCCACCAGTGCTCTTCCCTCCTAAGCTGAAACACCCACTGTTACTCCAGACCTGGGTTCCTCTCATATAGTACACCTCAGTCTGGACTTGCAGTGCCCTCACTCTGCCAGCCATGGGCTCCCTACTCAGATCTGCCAATGAACATATCTCAGTCTTGACCCACCAACTCTTCTGCTAATGCACTCTTCAGTCCCCACCTCAGCTCCGACCTGTAGCTCCCCTTGTTGTCTCAGTCTTTGGTCCACCTGAAACCAGACCTCCTTCATATTATACAAATGATTGCTTTTGCCATGTGGAGAAATGTCTTTTAGGAGTTAAATGGAGTTCCCTTTACCATGTTGCCACCTGGAAGTGAAGCTGGATTTGAGGCTGGGTCTCTGAATATGAAAAGTCCAGCACATATCTAACTTTTCTGGGGTCCTCACTAACTAGTTAAGTGGTATGGAGGAGCATCTGTGTGACTGGTGAGGAAACATGTAGGCCCTTTAGCTAGGTCACTACCTTTAGTTTAATGTCTCTGCAAAATGTCCTGCATTAAAGAAACATTAGAAGCCAAATTCTCTGCTGGTGAAATTCCAGTGAAGTCAATGCAATTATATCAACTGAGGTTTTAGACTTAGGCATCTTTGGCAAATTTCATTTAGCACTTTTTCCTACTGTGAATTTAGGCTTCCTAGCTTTGAGGATTCACAAAGGCTGACTGCTTTATCCCTTCTCATTTAAGCAGAATGCTTTGCAGGGAAATCCAATGTCTTTTCAGGATGGAATAGCTCTGGGTGAAGAGTTGAGTTATAAACCCTCTGCAGTGGACACCAGATTCCTATAGACTCTTTAAAAATTCCCAGCTTCTGCCCCTCAAGTTCTGCTGTCACTTTCTGCTTTTCTTCCATGAACTCCCTCCTGCATGGGATGGGAAGGAAGATCCAGGAAACAAATGCAAGACTTCAGGTTCCGACTCAGAGCAAAGGATCAACATCTGGGATATCCCCGAGTGCTTTCTTTCTTTCTTTTTGAGATTCTACTTTACAAAGTAAAAAACAAAAAAGGTGATTCAAAGAAAGGGAAATAAAAGACTTCTTATGTCTAACTAAAATTAAGCGAAAACCATTTCTTTTTAGAAATACTATCAAAATCAAGGGTGATTCCATAACAATCACGACAGTTCCCCAGTCATCATGGCCATATGGTGAATGCAGGTGAAACACATATACAGATATTGTTACATTACAACAGAGAGAAAAGAAGAACGGGCAAAGGAGGAGGAAGTGGTGTTCAAGGGGTCAAAGGTCACAACTAAGTAAGACTGACCAATCAGCACTCCAATAACTATCCACCATGGGCTTCAATACGGCACTTCACAATCGCCAAAACAAAAGAACTGATACAGAAAAAATAAAGATATAGAGAGAGAGAGATACCAAATACTCAACGTCAAGTCATGCAACGAGGTAACAACCAGCCACATGGCGTCATCGCACAGGACGATGACAACATGAGTTAGTCACTTACAGTTTCGGTTTATTTGGGAGGGACAGATTTTGTTTGGGTCTCCCATAACAGCTAGAGGGTTGCTAGGCAACTGTGGGGCCATCTTGGAGCAATGATTGGCCTGGTCTGGTTAGGTACAGTAGTGGTTGGGTTGGAGGAAACAAAACATAAAAAAAGATGAATTGGTTTGATGGAGTTTTTTCAGTTTCATTCCTGTTTGTGGTTGATCAAGAATAGAAAATGTGCCTTTGAGGATTCTCATAACAATGTCTGCCCTTCTCGAACACCTTTCCCTCTAAGCATCTCACAAGGCTTTGTACGCATGAACTGACACTCACTCAGGACCTATGGAGAGATCAGTGTTATTGTCCCCATTGCTAAAGCTATGGGAATAACTAAAAATGAATACGTTACCTGATGAATTTGGGCTTTTTAAACTTATGACATCTCTCTGAATATCCTCCAATGTTTGGATTTATTTTGGCGTCTCGATTTATTTTGCAAATACCTTTGGAGAATGTTGTATTGTCCAGCTTGGCTACAATTACTCATTTCCATAATGCTCAGCTGTGATTGGTTAGATAAATGGTATAAGTTCTGTTCCCTGACTGGATGTGAGCTGGCAAGGTCATCCCACTGGAAAATCTATGTGCAAATTTATTATTTGTCTGCCATGAATGGTCATGTATGCAACTCTGAAATGCACAGCTTCTTGTTTTTGTTTAGTTGTCTAACTCTGCTTACCGGGAGGGAAGATGAGGCACAAAGGAGGCAACTGATCTACCCAGGATCACACAGTAAATCAGAGGTGGAACTGGGGATAGGATGCAGGTAGCCAGGCCCTAAATCCATTTTCTCAAGACACTGTTTCTCTGCTGAAATAACTGAACACTGAACAACAACAAAAAATATTTAAATAAAGAGAGCAAGACTAGCTTATTAATAGTTCTGAACATGAAGCAGGTGGCAAAGGAAGACTCCAGGTTGTATGCTACAGTTTTTTCTTCCAGGAAACATTGCTAAATACTTAATAAAGGGCTATGAAAACCACTGCTCAGTCTTCCCAGCTGTCAGCACCAGCAGGAAAATGACTCTCCCTGACTGATCCGCTCACATGCATGAAAGTGAGAGGTAAGCAGTCTCACCATGCTTTAACTCTAGTGCTTTAGCTCAGCAGTGTAAACCATAGCCTTTAGGGCCTGGCATGCCATGTTCCTTTTAGATGTGAGAGGCCATATTGCCAGGCTGAACAAAGCATGCTGGGACTGGCTGTCTCTCCAATCCATAACTTCATGTTTCTACCCAAAGGGAAGTTGCAAGTCATGTATTTTTCACAAATTAGGTGCAGCTGGTGGCCTCTGGCTATGGGTCAGCATTCAGAACTCCAGTTTTACATGCAGCATGTGAAAAATCCATTTCCCAAAGCATGCCAGTCGGAGAGGGAAACATGCTGTCTCTCTAGCTGGGCAACTAGGACTGGGGAAATGAAGCCAAACAATTGTCTAAGCTTGGTCATGACTTTGCAACCTACTGACCAGCAAGGAGTAGCCAGATGTATTGGGGTTCCAGTCTCATGCTTCCTAGACTGCAGGTAAAAGTAGCTGAAGACTTCATGCTGTAACTAGGCTTAGAATGCTTGATCATGAAAGGATGGAAACATGAATGGGACAAGGAAATCAGGTTGAATAAAATGAAGTAAGGTTACTCACCTGAAGCTCTCTATTCACTGTCTCTGAAGTGCCCACCCTCAGGGATGCAAGGCACAAACCCTAATATCATGTCACCCAGATGTATGGCTCCACAGATATGCTCATTTGCTGAGCCCTTCCACCCGTTCAGAAGAAGGGATGGAGATGGTGGAATGTAAGCCAGCAGCAGAAAGACTAGTTACAGGTGCGTATCCTTTCTCCATCTGAGACTGTCTCTGCAGATCCTCACGCTTGGCAAACTGACTAGCAGCTAACAACCCACTGGAGTAAGGCTGAGGAATAATCCTTCATTAAACAAAGCTCAGAATAACTTTCTCTCAACATTAGCACCTTAGTCAATACAGTCTTGTGTGAATGGCACTCAAGGCAACTGCTTTGCGATGTTCAGAGTTGCAGGCAAAGTGCTCTGGGAAATTGCCTGAAGGCTCCCTGACCAGTTGGCCATAAATCACTGCTTGGTCTGGGTTGAATCCGGAGTCTAGTCTGTTTATACAGCCTCTGAACAGAAACTGATTTCCTCTTAGACTTGTTCTGAAGTACCACCAATGACCCTGAAAATCTGCAAAGGATTTTGTCCTTTCCAGGTATAACACAATACCCTCTCAATACCTGATGCATGCCGCTTCACTTCATCTGGCGAGTCATGATGTTGAGGGAAGAAAGAGACAGAATTTCATCTTAACCAGTCTAACGGAAATCACTTCATGGAAGTATTCAAGGCATGGGTGCAGTACTGTATTATCCTCAGCAGATGCCATCAAAGGAAGATAGCCATAAATGAGTTTCTTTTACCTTGGCCACATATCTGATGTAATGGCTTCTAGGAAAACAGCTTTGTAGGAAAGGTGGTAAGGAGAAGCCCTGTCAGATAGGCTCAAATGAAGGGTATTTGAAGCTCCTAACTGATTCTATACTGATGGATAGACATGACCTACCCTGGAGTAACCTTTTTATAATAGGATGAACAGAAGCTGGACTGGAAGATGGAAATCACCAAAGGCTCACAGGCAACAACACACATTCAGACTCTAGATCTGATACTACAGAGAAAAGAAATTAATGTGAAAAACTGGTGTAAGACAGCAAAATGACCCCTGTTTTGCTTTACTTTTCTGATGACCCAAGAAAGCAGCAGGATTGGTTGGAGGAGTACAGGAGAGGCTTATTTTAGTCTATAAGGAATAAACTCAAGAGACAGGCAGGATCTCTGCCAGCTCTTACACAATATGGAGGTTATTTGACATTGTCTTCAAAGGCCAAAAAAAAAGACCCCCCACAACCATCTTGGATATTCAATTTACTGAAGAATGCAACAGACACTAACAGTGATAGCCATGACTCTCTGATTCCAGTCTACTGCGTGGCCTGTTTTTCTCCAGCAGGTAAGGGGCTCCAGGAATGACATGGTAAAAAATATGCACCCTTTCCTCAAAACACTACAGCTTGCAACCTGAGTCATGTATGATGTGCATGTCATGCTGGTTATATGGTGTTTGTTTCTCTCTTTTGACTGGATGAACACAACTCTTAGACTCCATGGAGGAAAATACTACAGAAGAGCTAGGTATCATTTTTCAAGGTTGGAGAGTCAGCCAATATTAGATAACTGTACTTGGCCATCACTACCTAGAAAGCTGCCTCCCTCATTCCCCTGATCTTATGCTGGAACAAGATTGTCTTAATTTTTACCATTCCATATTCCAGCATACTTTCCCTAGGTCACGGAAGCCTGGACTAGAAGTCTTTGGCTAGTGTGAAGAGTCCCTTGTTTATATGAACAGTCTTGCCTGGTTTCTGACCCTGAAGAGGCTTTGTGACCTCTGACCACTCCGGAGTGTTGTAGTCCTGCCAGAGAGGACCACAGCCCCTGGTCCATTCAGCCTTCCTTTGCCATCTCATGGATGGTGTGGTTTCATTTCCTTCTGGTATGGGAGAAGGGGAAGATTCTGCAAGGATCATTAGGGTCATCTGATTCCTCCACCACCTTTCCAGATTCCAAAGATCATTCTTTAGACTTGTCACTAAAGAGAAAAGCAGGCTTCAAGGAAATGCAGAGAGTGTGCTCTGAAGATGGGTGAAGTACAGTTCACTTAGCAGAAGTTCTCTCAGGGGAATGGTTTCTGGCTGGATGGGCAGACAATGTCCTTTGTGCCATAGAAGCCCTAGGGTATGATGAATGCAAGTGGTCTCTATGAGAATCTTGAGGGGAGGGAGAAATCCGAAGAACAAGACTAACTATAACCTCAGAGCCATCCTGGATACATGTTTTCAAGGTGCGAGGAGAGGAAAGATGGTCCTCTCTCCCATCTTAGCTCTGGTCTTGCAGGGGGGCTTATAGATTTAAAAGCCATTGGGATGATTCCTCTGATCCTACCTCAGATGTCACTAATGCTGCCTTGGCGGCCCATGGATTAAATCTGAGGCATCAAGGCAAGAAGTGCCTAAGGAGATCTTCGGCCTTTGGGATCTGATGATGTCAGGGGTGATCTTTCGCTCCCAGGTGAAGAGTTAGAGTATGGTGTGTTGACTCTGAGATCTACACAGAACAAGGGCAGAGACAGATCACACCATTAGTGACCAGATGCAAAAAGGCAAGGGCAGGCACTCCCACACCATCAATGGGTGCTTGGAGCTGAGCTCTCCATGGTGCCTGGTACTGATCTAATGGAGAGTGTATGGGTCTGCACTGAGACTTGTTAATGGAGAAGACGGCAGGATCATGAAACAGCTGCTCCCTCATTGAAGCTTCCTTGGCCACTTTGGTTCTGAGATGGATCCAGATTGAAATAAGGTCAGTTCTTTGGAGGCTACTAGTGTACAAAAGCTGGATAGAATTTTTGGGCATTTTCCATTAATAGATGCTTAAGCTATCACTCCTGACTGAGGCTAGCCTGGGGATGAATCTAGCAAATGCACAAAGGGAGCACCCTTCTCCCCTGCATGGCCTGTTATGGACACATCACCGTAAGACATGAAAGTTTTAAATGGGCACTGATCTGGGAGTGAAAGAGGGTAGACAAGAACACCATGGCACAGAAAGGAGCTATACAGTGCAACCATCCAACCTGCTCTGACTATTACACTAATTGCACTACTACAAAACTGAGGCACTCTTGAGCACGTCTTCAAAATCCTCCAGCAAACATGTGAATGATATCAAAAGACAAGGAAAAGTGGAAGTCCAAGTCCTGCATGAAGATGACCTGAATGCTGGTCCTAAGACTACTGGGGATGGAATTAAGGCTGGTTAGGGGGAGGTTATAGTGGAAGGGTATGTCACAGCCCCCTGTGCAGCCTTGTACCAAACAGGTTGATAAACAGGAAGTTGGGCATGCAGCCCCAAAATGGTCCAGGGCTTGCAATGCAAAGGCTCACACTGGTGAGGAACTGCAGATGCAAAGTCAATTGCTGTTGTCATCAGTCCACACCATTATTTGGTGCTTTGCTGAGATTTAAAGAGACACCACCCTCCGCCCAAAGAACTGAGCACCTTCATAAGACATGTGAACTAAATCAGCTGACGATATGCAAAGGGAAAGCCAAACGAGGCATTAAAGCAAGACAAGGTGACATGCACGGTATTTCAGAGTGGTCTGATTTGTGTAGTTCTGGCTTGTTTTTAGCAAGCACTGAGAGTGGGCAGAGGGGAGGAGTGAGGAGCACAGGACAAAGCAGGGAGGGTCAAGGAAAAGATAGAGGGCACATGGCATATGTGGGGAGGTCATGTTAGGTCTGGGGAGAAGGTTAAGAAAGTCACGAGGGTAAGAAAGAAAGGAAGCCAGCTTGGAAGAGAACCGGCACAGAATTCAGGGCCAGGTGGGCATGATGACCTTGGTAAAGGACAACATAACAGGGCCACAGTGCAGGGTTTACCATGGGTGCAATGGGGGATGAGACAGGATGTAGGCAAGGGCAGATCATGGAAAGGCGGGGAGGAGACAAATTGAGATGCTGGAGGAGAGGTGAGAGGAGCTACTTCTCCCTGGAGAAACCATACACAAACCTTGGCCAACACCTGACATGACCCTGCCCAAAACCATTTAAGGTTTGAATCACTTTGGTCACATTTTCCTTCTTGGGCCTGGGTGCAGAATTGCTGACAACCCACGCGGAATCCTGTGCTGACTGCAATCCCAGCCTCAGGGGACCCATCACAAACATCAGCTGGACTTAGGAGCCCAGGCACTGCTTCCTGCCAGGGGCTGGACTGGGGTTATGGTGATCCCTGTCTTCAGGGACACAATGTCCCATGAGGGGGCTTGGCCCATAGCCTGGAGTGGGCTGGTTTCTCCCCTGGGTTCAGCTGCTAATAGGAGGAACACAAGGGTGAGTTCTCCAAGAGCCTCCATGGAAACACCTGTTTGAAATCCATGGACACGATCAAGTGTTTGCCACCACGTGACAGTCCCTTGTGGCTAATATGAGCGCCCATGTGCGCAGTCAGCTTCCATTTGACTGATGTTGCTCTCAGCAGACAAACAGATGTAACCAACTGAATGTGATGCTTAGAGCCTGGGAGTGGGGGACAATAAACACTGCACGCCCCCTCCCTGCCCCGACTCACCCCAGCCACACTTTCCCCAGTGTGAAAATGCCTCTAATGAGGTATAGAGTAAGGGGGTGTGAATCCCTTTTTGGTACCCAAGTTGAGGTTTGGAGGGCCTGATTTTCAAACGAACGAAGGACCCTCACCTCCAGCAGAAGTTAACAGGAGGCAGAGCTTTCCAGTTCTTCTGAAAACCAGGCCCACAAACTGCTTTGGAAAGCTGGTCTCCTACAAATACACGCCCCCAGATCACAGGCTGATTTAAAAATGGGCCCATTATGATCATGATGTGGATGCAGCATCTTTTTTCTAAAGGGTCCTGGGAAAACTGGACCTGACTTCTGTCTGAGCCTGATTTCAGTCAGCAAAACCAATCACAGCATCCGTAGCTTTTGTGTCATTGTGTGTAATAAATCACTGCATCTTGTATGCATGTGAATTTCAGGCACTGGCTTGCTCATGGGCTGTGTGCATGTTGTGTGTGTTGCTTCAAGTGTGTCAGCTTCAGATGTCTCCATTGGACATCTGTCGGTCACATGGTATTTGTTTCTCACCTTTGACTGGATGAACATAACTCTTAGAATCAGGCCCCTGGCATGAGTATGAAATTGGCTGTGCTTTTTTGCCTCTAGTCCCTTTAAGATTTGCTATTACCCTGCCAGGAAATTAGCTGGCCAGGTTATCTGCAGAAAACAAATGCAAAATGGGCACAAGCAGAACTGAAACCAGCTTGTCTGAACATTCACATTAGTGCTGGTGAATAATCTGCTGCGGGATTTGCCAAGCTGGACCAGACTAAATGTCAAAGAATTGAGGATCTAGCCTTCTCTGTCAGACAGGGAATTGTTTCATTTAGTCATACCTCTGCAGCGGAACGCAGGTATTCAACTTGGGCCAGCGGCAGCACATGACTGTTTTGGGCAAGGTGAGAAGGGGATTTTACCTGGGAAATTCAAGTCAACAAAATCAAATTACCTAAACTACAGTCTCTCTGGATGGGGTTGATGTTCTAGGGCAGGGCTGTCCAGCTTCTGAGTGGCTGGGGGTCACAGGCTATTCAGCCACATGCTCCAGGGGCCACATGCCCCAGGCCACATGCCATGTTATGCCATCTGGGCCTGCCTGCACTGTGTGGTGGGTGCCCTCCTGCTGCACTGCACTGGTCCCCCTGCACTGCGCCACATGGGACCACACTGTGCAATGGCTGACCCCCACTGCATCATGCTGGTGTCCTTGCACAGTGTGGAATCCCTGCGTACTCCAGAGCCCGCCAGCTGTGGGCTCCCTCAGCCCCATGGGCCATGCCATTCTGCCCCATCCCCAGAGAGGGGGAGCCAGAGAGGCCACAGGTTAACCCTTGGGAGGCTGTATGCAGTTCCTGGGCCACCAGATGGACAGCCCTGCCCTAGGAGCAAAGTGATATGAGCTCCAAAGGGCTTTGCTGCTAAGCCATGTTTGAAAACAGGACCTCCTTGGTGTCCCACACTTCTACCATTGGCTTGGACGCCTAATGCTGTGCTGATTATCACCATTGATTGATCTTCTATCCCAGAGTCCCCTGAGGTCACTGTGGTCACCCAAAACTACATGTCACACCAGAAAAAATGAAGAAACAACACAAGACTTGGACAGAAGACTCCACAGCATGGAACACAGAGGCCATGGGACCTATTTTGTTCTGAGAACAAACCCAGTGACACTGATGGGAGGAGTATGCACCTATGGCATGGAGTTCGTTCCCCTCTCTGGTGATGTGCTTGGAACTGACCTGCTCATTAGTAACCAACTCTACTCACAAGCAGACAGTCATTTTGCATGTACCACTTCATTGTCTCTAACCTGGGCAAGGGGTAAGTAAAAGCTCAGACTCATGCCTGCAAATTGCACTGATGCATAGCAGAGACTAATCTTTTAAGGCATACAGAGTAGATCAGGCATAACTTTCACTTGCTCTGGAGCCAACTTGGAAGTCTCAGGTTGCAGTTTTGAAAGATTTTGGTCTTTCAGGGATAACTTGGAAAATATTAACCAGTGTTTCCTTTGCGTGTGTCCATAGACCCTTTGCTCTGCTGACTGAATGGTAGATGGGTAGCAGAAACAGGTTTCCAGAGCCAGACAGCAGGGCATTTGTGTGCCCCACTGGACCATGAGACAG
>NW_005842559.1:380602-386671 GCF_000455745.1 Alligator sinensis | reverse complement strand
GCAGGAATGTAGTGGTGAGCACGGAGTCAGCAGCATATGTGTTGGCAGTTACTGAAGCCTCTGATGATATGTCTCTGGGCAGTGGCCCTTAGCCACAGCAGCATGTGCTGTCTCATATCCTGCCTTAGAAAGATGCTAGGATGATAGGAACAGTGACTTTTCTTGCTGCCTCCCTTGTAATTTTTTTCTAACCTTCACAGAAGCCTGAGTTCACCATACAAAAGTCACTGGGGGAAGCAGACCAGCTATAGATATGCACAGTGTAGACTGCATTGGAGGGCTGGGACCAGGGCCTTCCAATAAATCTCGGGTCTTAAAAGTTCCCAGTGTTGTTACTTCCTAGTCTCCTACTCAGCTCTCCCAATACACCTTGCATCTGAGCTGCAGCAGCTTGGATATTCCACACCTGGGGTCCCCATACAAGTCTGCTCCCATAATAGTGACAGCTGCATATCCCCCATCCCCTCATAGTCCAAGTCCAGGAACCATAGTCAACTCTCTCCATGCATTCCTTCCCTGACCTGTAGCTCCATTTTCTACTCCACTGCTCCTCTCCACCTCCCTTGCTGTTGACCCATTCCCTGCTCAAAGCCTGCTAACAACACCAAATGGTATGGTGCTCTAGCAATATACCCATTGGGATCTACAATTTCAAAGCTCTTGTTGATGTGCCCTAATCAGATTTAGCTGTTCAAGTCTCCACAGCTGACAGTCATGTCACAGTCCTCCTCTCCACCACTGAGCCCTTCTTTGGGAATTAGTCTTCCAGTTCAATGATGTAATTACTTTCCTGTTACTTTTTCCCATTTACACAAAGCAAGGGCAAAAGTCAGGTGTCTTCTGCCATGTTTGATTAGATGCCACCTGGGAAAGACATTGTGTGACAAAAATCTAGCGGGACTTGTTTTCTGCAGTACATTCAATTGTTGCTTCATGTACAAACCAGCCAGGCCAGACATTATGAGCCCTTGGGCATTAGAAGCTCTTCTCCAGGCAGAAACACAGGAAAAGCTAAGATGAATCAACTGAAGTTGTAAAGGAGGATTAAGCCACAGAAAACAAAAGCCAATTTACTTCTGAATGAAAGCATGCCACGGGAGGGCTTGATGTGCTTCAGCAGATATGTGGTAGCATCATGTCTTTGACAATTCGTCTTCTTTCCTGAGTGTCTGACTGCAGCATCTCATAAGAGCCACAAATGAATGGGCTTCAGACTCCTGTTTTCTTCTACACTCCAGGCTCCCTACCTGGACTTCATCTCCCCTCATTCAGCACATGCCCTAGCCAAGGATGGAGACTGTGAGAGATGCAGTTGGACCATGAGGCCTGAAATACAGCTCCCATCAGCCACACTCAGCTGTGCCAGCATTTTAGGTTTTCTTCAGCTAAAATATTTCAGATTTTGACTTTTCACTAAAAATTTGAAATTTCCTGTGGAAGTCTGCCTCCTATTCCCCTCCCACCACTTTCCAACCAGTTCTACCCAAGGGTCAAACTGCCCTTTCTCCTGTAGGGAAGAGGGAGACCAGTATGTGCAGGGCCAGTCTATAAACAGGGATACAAATGATCCCCAGAGGCTTGTACCAAGATGGTAGCTGTAACTCCCCCTGGTTATTACTGCCTATGCTCATGATAGTCATCAGGGACAGGTTAGGCAATAACTGGATTCTGCATTTCAGATGCTCAAACAAACAGGCTAAGGCCGTAAGCTCAAAAATCATTCAAGAACACGCTTTCTTGCTAGATTTTCCCCATTGCTTCCTGTTTCAGCTGAGAGGGGTATAGAGGTGTCTTCTATCTCCTTGTTCTGAACAGAGCCAGGGAAACCCAAAGTGCCTGAAAATAAACTATGGGGAAAAAAGAAAACTTGGACAGAGCCTTTACAAACCTGTGAGGAGGCTAGGGGGCTGTTTTCTATTTTCATTTAGGATGGAAGGTTGCTGGACAGGAATATTATGGTTTATATACTGGTGAGGGGTTCCTCTGGGCTGTATGAGTTTTAGGGAAGAGTCAGGTGAAATCTTAATTTATCCAGTGTGATTCAAAAATCCTTACATCGGGTTTGCCGTTTGCTAAACCCAGTGCTCTCAGCAGATGTCTCTGCCTGGAAGGACCTGGGGGAGGGTGGGGGCACCATTTTGGGAGGGGAAGGTCAGGCACACGTTCAAATTAGGAAGAACTTCTTCACAGTTAGAGTGGCCAAAGTCTGCAACAGGCTCCCAAGGGAGGTGGTGCTCTCCCCTACCCTGGGGGTCTTCAAGAGGAGGTTAGATAAGCATCTAGCTGGGGTCATCTAAACCCAGCACTCTTTCCTGCCTATGCAGGGGGTCGGACTCGATGATCTATTGAGGTCCCTTCCGACCCTAACATCTATGAATCTATGAAATGCAGGAAGATCCAAACCAAACCCTTGGATCCAAATGCCCCCCCATTCTTTCTCTCACTTGAATTCTGATCCACATGCTGCAGCTTCAGCCCATCTCCACTTGAAAGTGGCCTCAGCTGTGAGAGGGGGCGGGGAGGAGACGTCCACGCTCTGACGGAGCAGTGAGAATGGGTGGCTGGTATGTTCCCCATGGGGTCAAGTGCAAACCTAGTGCTTGTCTTCTGGAAAAGAAGCAACCCTGGGCAAATAGTGAGCTTCTAGTCCTCTCTGTGGCAGGATCCCATCAGCTTGTGTGTAAATGCATCATTGCCCTTAACTAGATCCTGCAGGTCTTGTTCCAGTAGGACAGATGTCCCATGCATTCCTAGATAGCATGGCTTGGTGCCGTTGTGGCCTGCGGGCAGGCAGGCTGCCTGGTGGTTGTACCCTCTGCCCACGCAGGCAGGCATTGTTAGAGCGGCACCCGATCGGGGACTCTGCAATTCTTTGGGGCAGTACATGACGCCTTCGAAGCACTGTGTGGCCAGCTGCATCAGCAATGCTCTCTAGCATCTGTAAATTTCCATGTATACTGAAAAGGGGGAATGGGTCAATCTCTGTTTTACAGATGAGGCAACTGAGGTCCAGAAAAGGGAAGCAGCTTGCTCAGCAGAGTCGGGAACAGAGCCCAAGTCTCCTGAGTCACCGCTTGGTGCCCTTGGTCCCTGCACATCACTGCTTTCTGCTGAGTTAAACCCAAGACTATCAGGTCGAAACAAATATGCTTCCTTCTGCAGAGCTGAAAGAGCAGCTCTGTGAACCAAGGGGTGGGGAATCTGGGGAAGGCTGAGCAGGTCCAATGCTTTCCATCAGGTGGCAGCGCTGTACAGAGCAACAGAAGCCAACCCCATCGAGATGTGAGCGAAACGGCAGGAGATGCCGTACTGTCCCCTGGCTTCCTGGCAGCAAGCACAGATGATCTGGTGAAAACACCGAACTCTTCCCCCACACGCTCCCCCTTGTACCACAGTTGGGGCAGTCTGGCCTGCCAGCCTCTTACCTGTTTGCAGGGCCAGGGTGAGCAGGGGTCAGTAGGGTCTGTTAGCATCTTTTGGCCGCTTTAGTTGGACCTTTAGCCTCTTCATGCCGATCTGGAAGCCGTTCATGGCCTGAATGGCTGCCTGAGCACTAGTTGGATTGTCAAAACTGACGAAACCTGGGGGTGGGGGAGGGGGTGAAAGGGGTGGGAACGGAGAAGGAAGGACACAGGTCATCACCAAAAGCACCAGAGACCCTGTCCTCTCATCACACTCTCACTCCAGGCATCCAACACTAACTGCCAGAAAAGCACAAAGGGGACTGCCCTAAAGGCTCTGGTGCAGAGGAGAGAGAGGGGAGGCTGGGGAAATTGTGACTGCGGCCCTGGGGCACTCAAGGCCTGGTTACCAGGCGCCCCCCAAATCCTGAAGTTACATTAAAAAAAAAAAAAAGCAGACGCAGTGTCTGGTTGCTGATCTTTGAGCCCTGATGGGTGTGAGCAGCCTGCAGCCAGGCCACGTGCGAGTGCCAAAGGGCCGAAATCCAACCTTACGTGCACCTGAAGCCTCTTTACTGGCTTCTCCTTGCTGGGAACTCCGCTTTCCCCCCTGCCCCTGGAAAGGAAGCCATTTTGTTTCCTTCCACCTCCCTTTCTTATCACCATGCTTCCTGCCCTCCTTATATGCCCCCTCTCCACTCTCCTGACCCCCATATTTTTCCTTAATCCTCACATTCTGTCTCTGCCTCCTAGACCTCGACTCTCTCATAGCATCCCTCCTGCATTTCTTCAGTGTCCTTCTTGCACCCCACACGCCCTCGGTCTCCTGTATTCCTCTGCACCATCTGAGTTTCCCCAGCTCTCCTCTATCCCCTTACAGTTTCCTAACAGTAAAATACAAGAGGCAGGTATTTCTACTACGGATAGCCTAGCTTCGGTGCCACTGGAAATGTCAACCAATGGACAATGTCAACCACCTTTACGAGGGGCAATCTCCCTTCTATGTGGAAGCTACGGAGAAATGGCAGCAGTCTTCAGTGAGGGAAACCTGTAGCTTCAGTCCTGTTTAATGTAATGTTACATGATGTCTGTTTGAGAAAGGGCAAATGTTTGAGAGTGGTCTGCCAGCAACCAGGACACCCTGGGAAGCCACATTTGTCCCAATTTTCAAAACATGGGCACCAAAATCCTACTGTTTATATCTACAGTGTCCTGCTTCCATTATAGAATAACTCCCGCCCCCGGGTAATGGACTGCCAGAAGGGGCTTAACATACACCATTTTAAACCCAAAGCTAAAGGCTTTCCCTTGCCCTGTCCTTGTTACAGCACTGAGAGATGGAGGCCTTGAGCCAAGCTCGGTTTTAAAGCCAAGAGTTTGTGCTTCTCTGACAAAGGATGGCTGCGCTTGGGAGCCAGTCAGAAAATCATGCTGCTACCCTGTCAAACCTTTGCCTCTGTGCTGGAACAGAACTGGGAGACCTGAACTTTGGAGCATCCTCCTGCTTCTTTTTCCTTTGGTTGTTGCTGCTGTATCTCCAGCTCCTCAGACCAGAACACAAACACCATCATGCTGTGAAAGAGGCTGTACAGCTCTACTCAAAGCAGAAAACAGCCCAGGAAATACAGCCCATTTCCCCATGACTACAAGCCCCAGTATCACAAGGGCAATGGATAGTTTAGTGATGGCTCCCCTGAAGTTCTGAGGGCTTGGCTGAACCAAACCTTTGAACAAGAGGTGGGCCCAGAGCTGAAACCCCAGATACAGAAGCTACAAATCATGAGATTTGGAGCCAGAACTAGGCTACAAATTTAGCAAATGGCTCTGACCTTTATGACGGTCTCAGCCAAAACCCTGGACATGGAAACTTGAGTTTTCAAGGGACATGAGCTCTGGGAGCTGGTTCTCTGCCTTGAATCATTTGTTAGCATTTATCTTAGAACAAACACAGGTTGTGCAACATTTGTGCAACATTTTTCTATCACATTGCATAGAAGTAGAGATGACACAGGGCACAAGGCAGTGAAGAACCAGGGCCCTAGAAGTGACTTTTGTCCCTATCTCTGTCCTTTATAAACACAGCTTTGATATTCCCATACCCACTTTCTCTGGCTTCACCCCTGATCTCAACCCTGAGCATCCATATTAAAGAAACCCAGACTTTGTCCACAGCTGATCTCCAGGACAGCCAAGAACTGCCCCAACACGCAAAGCATCCCCACCATCCCTCAGTTGGCTGGCCAACGATCTCAGCTCAGCCCTGGAATTTCAGACAACAGTGCACAGTGCTCAGCACCTCATGGAGATGCAGTCCAAGATCCAAGTGGCTGCCTCAGCAGCACCGCATATTTGAATGGCCTCTGCCTGTCACCTTATGCCATATTTTTTCCCCTCTCCTGGCTAACATCTGCTGCAATAAAAATGTAAAGTGCAGCAATAACTTGCAGACTTACATCAAGCCTGGCAGCTCCATTTGTCCCAGCCCCTTCTGGGAACTGACAGCAGGGCCCAGCAGGGGGCCATTTTAATTGAACGTACCATTTTCACATCCTTGAAAGGGAGCGTGTTGGGGGAACGGATCCTTTCCTCTCGATGGGTTGCAGGTGGCCACTCTGTAATTATTTCCTCATTTCCTTTTAGCATCGGAAAGAGGCTCCATGGAGCTGCA
>NW_005842559.1:310322-380571 GCF_000455745.1 Alligator sinensis | reverse complement strand
AGTGACTGCAATGCGATGAGAATCACAGCGCAGCATAGCTGCCAGTAATTACTTTGGCACAATCTTCCAGATAAAGATCCCAAAGCACTGCACAGGCACTAACAAATGCTGTTTAGGCATCCTACCTCTAGTATCTGCAGCTCTGGCAAATAGCATCCAAAGAGGGGATATGGCACACCCAAGATCATGCGGTGAGAAAGTGGCGGAGACAGGACCAGAACTCGCATCTTATTGCAGTCCTGTGTTTTGACCATCAGGGTGCGTGCTGACCTCAAGGAGTGCACAAGTAGGAGCTCCATTACTTTGGGGCAACTCTTTTCAGAGACAACAGTGAATACAGTGTGAATACATGTAATATGGGAGCAGCTCAGAAGGATGACACCCACACCGAGTTGCATGGGGCAGCCACTGGTTCTTCTTTTGATCTGGCAGGACATTATTGGTGTCTTGCATTTGTTCTGGGGCTGACACAGCATCCTCATGATGTGATGCTTGTCAGGCCATGTACCAATGTGTGCATGACAATGTGCCATGGAAAATCATGCTTGCACAGTGATATGGTGACTCTTGCATGGTAGGATGGTCCCATGTGATCCTCTGAATGTGCAACTTTAGCAGGAAAGAGTTTGGATAGATTAGCAAGAAAGAAAGCAAGCCAGAGAAGGAGGGGGTAACTCCACATCTAAAGGGTGATACTCTATGCACAACCACAGCAGAAACAGGCTCCTTTAGATCTTCCAGGGGAAAAAAGAGATAGCAAGATATTGCCATAGCAGCAGAATATAACACTAATGACTACCAGTGCACAAAGAAATACTGTATAGGCCTAAGACAGGGGTGAGAAGAATTAAAGGCTAGGTCACCAGCACCAGAACCTGTCACCTCTAGAGTATGGGTTCAAGTCTAGCTCAGGTCACTGGCAGCTGGAATTTGTTGCCATCTGCCCAGGGAACACTGCAAGATTCAGCATTACTACAGGCTTGAATCAGCACTTTTGACAGCAGGTTCAGCAGAGACCTGACTAGACCTCCAGCACAATCCACCTTCTTGCCCTTTGAGGTAGTCACCCCAGGGAAGGGCTGGGACATTTTGCCAAGACAAAAAGAAGGTAGTGTTTGTGTATGCTTAACCTGCCTCTAACCATGTCCTACTTGCCTTGCAGATCCATAAGGCAATTCAGCCTCTAAGTCTATTAGCTTTGCAAGGTCCATAAACACCACTGCCACAAAGGAAACCTCCAAGATGGTCCTCACTCCAAGCCCAAAAGACCGTATGAGTATAAAGAGCCCTCCATACTTTGACAATTAAATGAAAAAAACCGAGGAAAAGAGGACATTATATCTATGCAGTCCTTAAATACCAGCATACAATAGACTAAAGCTACTGTATAAGAGAAGCATGTGCTCCTCTAGGAATTTCACCTGTACAGCCAAATCACAAACAGCAAATGCGAAAATATCCAGCACTGCAAGAGGGTAGTATGGAAAATAAAAATTACTTACCTGCAATTCTGCTTCTCTGAAGATATGATTCTCATGGCAGGATCTCAACTCCTCAGTGTCAGACTGGCATTGCTCCCCAAGGTCTGAAAAGTTATTTTAGCCCTGATATGCTGCGGTAGCAGTGCCGTTATTGGCTGTCATATGCTACCCTGCTGAGCTTCATGGCCATCTTTTGAATGAACTGGTCAGTTCTGATTGTGCAGGAGGCAAAGTTCCCAAAGGGATGTCAGTCACTAAAACAATCCAAAGCTTGCCTCATAGGGGAAAAAAAATTAAGGGAGGAAATGGACATGATTTGGTAAAGGTATGAGGTAGAGGGATAGTCCTTTCTGAATCATATGAGCAAAGAAGCAGAATTACAGGGCTGTCATTACTCCTTTTCTGAAGATACTGTTCACTGGGATTCTCATTGCTGGAGGAGAAGAAACTCAAAAGATGCCCCAAAAGAAAAAAAACAGGGAGCTTGGCTTCAACAGGCAGCAACTACAAAGTCAAAGCCAATGGAGACAGTTCTTATAAAAATCTCTCTAGTTATGTATCTAGGGTGGCAATAAGATCTATATCTGGGGTAGTATGGATGTGTCAGACAAGAGACTTCAGAGACTTGGCCAATCCCAGTGAGAAAGATCCTGAATGGAAACATTTTTGGGTAAGAGTCTGGACTCCTCTGCCTTAGAAACAAGTTGTGGAGCAGGAAGGTTAAAAAATCAAAAGCCCTCCCGGAGGATAAATCCTATGGGTAATGTTTTGTGAGTGAGCTAAAAGGACCTTCTGGTTGTTCTGCAGACATCAGTAACAGAAACTTCCTTGATGTGGGCTATGGAGGCTTCATGGTATTGGACTGAGTAGGTTCTCCCATAGCCCTCTAATTTCAGACCAGGCTGGTCATAGTAGTATGGGGACTAATCAGATATGTATTCACGCAGAATCCTTCTCAAGAAATGCATGGCCTGATAAGTTGCTGTCAGATGAAGCAAACAACCAGGTGAACTTTCATTTGATCATGTGATCACTGAGAACCTTTTAACAGTGAGCAGATGGAGGAAAGCTCTTGGAGGAACCTGTGGGTACAGGAACAATGTTACCGGCATTCATGAGAAGTGGAACTCCAGTGCTACACTGGAAAGGAAATGTGGGTGCGCCCACAGCCCTACCTCAATTTTATGAAATGTGGTGCAAAGTGGACGAGTCACTACAGCCTGAAGTCACTCAGTTGGAGAGATGAATCCACCATCTCTAGGCAAATGACTTTCCATGCAGGATGGTTAAATGTACAGGAACTGAATGGTCCCAAGGAAGTTCTGTCAGCTTTGTTGAGATCACATTCATACCCACTGATACACAGAGCTTTGTAAGAGGTTGGAGGATCTCAAAACTGCCAGGCCTGCCTTTCATTAACAATGAAAGGCTGAAATAGGTGCCCCTCTGCACCCAGATGGGATCAGTCTGTAAGTCAGATTAAGGCAGGTAGGGGAAGAAGCAAAGCAGGTTTTGTGCAGGTCAAGTAAAAGGCCCACTGAGACCTGACTGCAGACTCACTCCACTTGGAGTTGTAAAGTTCTCCGAAAAGGGGTTCCTACATGCTAAGAAAACTTAGGGCACCATTTTAGAGGCATCATGGCTGAAGATCTCTCCCCTGTGAGGAGCCATATTGCCAGGGAGAGGGCTTAGGAGTGGGGTTCATGATCAGACTCTCAGACTGTTGGATCTTGTTTGGCCATCTGCAATGGAGTCGAGAACAGTTCTTGTCTGGATAAGTACAGAGCTATTAAGACTATTGAGACATTGTTCCTCCTATGCTTTCCCACTAGTGTATAAAGATGTGTAGTGGGTGGAGCTGTCCCTTGCTAATATGGCCTTTTCTTGATGCTGGAAATGTGAAGCCAGCTCCCAAGGTCTCCAGAAAAGAAAAAGGAATGATGGAGGATGGATCCCAGAAAGCTGAGAGAAGTGACAGGGCTCTTTGTGGCACCAACGTGGGTGCTGAGGAGAGTTAAGGGAAGCACCATGTGCCAACACCACAAATATCCAGACACTGAAGTGGGCATCAGTGCCCAGGCAGTAACCTAAAACCAAGTAACCTAAAAACACGGTGATGAAGCACCACGGCCAGTGATATGTTAGCAGCAAATCCCAGGAGCACGATGGGTACCTGTGCCCCCCGAAAGAGTCCTGATATGCTGAGAAGCCAATATGCACAGATCCCAGAGCATCGAGGGGTCCTCTCATCACCAAGAACACAAGCCTTCAGATGCTGACAGGAAGCATGGACACACCTAAAGCAAAAACCTCTTCAGCATTGTTTAGGAATGGCTCTGGCCAGCAGACAGGACTAAATCCAGCCACGGATCCCCAGAAGGACACAGAGGAGGGCTGAGCAACAGCCAGAGGAGTTTTTTTACCCTTCTCTGGCATTGCAGGTAGAGTCTGGAACACTTCAAGGGCTGCTGATAAACTCCAGGCCTGCAGTCTGACTGCTGGATGCAGGGCCAGTTTGTGAATCTGCCTGCCGAAAAGCACTGAGCCCTTGGGGAATTCTGCCAGTCTCATGCTTGGGGGCTGAGACCCTGGAGCAAGAAGCTGGGCAGAGGGTATCTGCTGGAAATGCCTGTTTCTTTAAAAGCAGAGCTGGGCACTCATTTACAGGGACAGAGGGACACAAATGACTATAATTATCTGTCAGTGGTGGCAGTCCCTCAATACGAGGACAATAGTCTTTCTGTAAATAGGGAAGTCATTGTTAAGTCCACAGATGACTGAGGAGGCTGGTTTGAGATCTGCCTGTTTGACTGCAGATGTGGCAAACAGTTCTGGGAGGAAGAAGTAGATCCTGGCGATGTCACGTCCCAGGTCTTTCCCTTTGTCTCTCTTGTCTATCTGCCTTCACAGTGAGGCAAGCTGGCTCAAAATGACTGATGACTTGTACATAATGGCAGCATTGGGGATGATTCAGTGCTTGAGTCTCCCAGGTATTGATGTTAATATTGCATTTCTTCAGATTGGCTTTGAAGGTGTCCTTGAATCTCTTATTTTGACACCCCTAGAATGGTGACTATTGGTGAGCTGGGAGTATAAAACCTGGGAGCTGGTTGCCAGACATCCTTATGATATGTTCTCTCTAATGGAGCTGGTGCCATATAAATATGGTTGCAATACTGGTGGTGTTTGCTTTAGCCAGAATGCTGGTGCTCATTCTTCTGTATTGATATAGAGCATTTTCTGATGACAAAGCTGATGATGATAATGTTCCAAATCTTTCAGGTGTTTCTGACAGGTCATCCAAGTTTCATACCTATACAACAGGGTTGGGATGATAACACTCTGGTAGGTGAAAAGTTTGGTTTGAGTCCTAATGTCATGATCATCAAATACGTGATTTCGGAGATGTTCAAAGGCAACACTGGCAGATGTTATTTGGTGTTGAATATTGTCCTTCTGTTTACTTTTTTGGAAAAGGTGGCTACCCAGGTAAGGAAAATGCTTGACTTCCTCTAAGGCTTGCCCTCTAACTGTAATATGTGGAGAAGCAATTGACTGATTTGGGGTGGGTTGGTAAAGTATCTTGGTTTTGTGATGTTGACAGTGAGCCCAATAATTTAATGCACTTCACAGAAACCATTAAGAGTGACCTGGAGCTCTTCAACTGAGTGGGCACACATGACACAAATGTCAGTGTACTGAAGATCAGTAATGGAGGTGTTGGTTATCTTGGATTTGGAATGCAACCAGTTGATGTTAAAGAGATTCCTGTCCATATTATACTGGATGCTGATGCTAGATGGGAGCTTATCAGCAATGAATTATTATCTCTGTTCCACTGGTGTCTAAAAGCCCTAGTCTTGGAAAAGGACCCTCTGGTGCCAGGTGATGTACTAACTCTGAACAGAATGACAGTCCCTGCTCCAAAGACCTGAGAATGTATCCATCGTGGGCATTCTCAATGGTGGCACCATGGTCCCCTGCTGGGAGTACACTGTAAGTAGAAGGAGAAGTAAGTCTGGATAATGCCAAAGCTCTGGGTGAATTCTGCACTGGCCACATTGCAATAGGGAAGTGTTAGAATTCATCCATTGTGATAGGTGTGTAACATGCTAACCCAGCTGGATAACCACCTCAGTGCCTTCATTTCCCTTCTTCAGAGCAGAATTATTTCACGTTGCTCTACCATGTTCCCCTGGGAAGCTTCACTCTGTAATTCACTAGAAAAAAATACAGAGCTACTTGCTTCACACATTTTAATCCAGCCACTAAAGGCATCCTTGTCACTAAATCCATTGAACATTACCAGGTACCTGCTGGCTAGATACACCAGGGAAAAAACAACAAGGCATCATTGCTGCTAGTGTTCTAGCCTGAAACTGTAATGCATGAATATGTCTAGAGGGGAGCTGTAGTCCATAACATGCTGGTCTTTGAACCAGGAAGTCCTTGCAAACATGATGGGACACAAGGCTGCAAGACTGTATACTAACACTCTTCTAGCTGTTTCCCTCTCTAACCTGCAGGGACAAGGCACGTGTGTTACTAAGAGTATATGGGTGAGTGTGTGCTCTGTATATATCAGTGTCTATGGATCTGAGTATGAAGCATGACTGTGACTATGATTCATGACTGTGCAGGAGTGGAAGGCATTGTGGCTGCAGAGAGGGATGTGATTACAACTCTCAGGGTGAATGCGCACTGGTCTGTGTGTGAATTTTCACCAGCACGTGGATGACTTGAATGTATGTGTGAGAGTGGGGGAAAGGGTGACACACTCAGGGACAGGTAACAAAAAGGAGTAGCAATTAAAGTAATTCTCCCACCCCTCCTTCCCCAATTAATTCATGTTTGCACACTGCTTCCAAAGTGTTGCTGTTATTTGGATGATGTCTGTCACCCACTTACCAGCTGCCCCTAAACCAAAAAAACAAGAGATCTGAGTCCACCATGTCCCCTTATACTAGGGAAGTCATTTTGGCAGCAATGACTTTTACCCCAAGCTAATGTGAGGTGCCTTCCTGCCTCTCTTTCCAGGAGCACTCTTCCAGTGCACCATCAGTCACATTGGCCCAGAGTGACAGCAGAGTTTCTGCTAAGCCATTCAGTCATGCTCACTCTAATACAGGAACAGGGAAGCAGTGATTACCAGCTCCTGGTATCCTACCTGGTAACACAGCCTGGTACTAAGGCCATCATCCTGTGCCTATCACTCATATGCTAGGGTCAGAAATGTCCGATTTACTAGCTGTCATGGCTTGATAGTATTTCCAAACCCCAAACCAACTGAAAATGCTTCTAAACTTTACCCAGAAGTTCCTGTCAGCACCAGGCAGCTAAACAAGGAGTGCCAGAAAACTCATTCATCCAATTTGAGGCAGCTTGGCAGAGCCAATGGATATAAGCACAGCTGCTGGAAGTTACAGGGTTGTGCCTGGCCTGAAGGAGCTCTGACTAGCTGATGGCAAGACTGTCTTCTGCTAGAACCATGTGCTGTGGTGGTATAAATTGGTGTTACCCCACAGTAGTCACAATGATTTACACCAACTGAGAATCTGGCCCCTCGAATTTTTAATGCCCATCTAAATAATCATCTAAACTGTCCAGTGCCATGTCAATGAGCCACTTCACTGCTGGTAGGTAAGTTCATCAGGCCAAGAGGTATCTCTCCTTCCTGAATGCTGTATCAAGGCATCCTAAAATGGCTCAGTGATTTCAACAGGATGCTAAGAGAGGATGGACTGAAAGACCATCTGCAAACCAGTGTGTCTACTGGTTATGCAAAGCAATATACTGTCCGGTCCCCAGGTTAGCAGCTATTTAAATTAACCCAAAAAGATGTAATCCTCCTAGAGCAGATTTCTGAGGGTGAATAGGTCCATATTTAACAATTGGCCTGATCGTAGAGCTGTATCTGAATATAGTTGTTCTTTTGCACCAGTGTTGAAAACAAAAGCAGTCGAGCCCATGCATCGCATTATTTGACAACCCTCTTGCATGCCAAATGCTGTGCAGACTCCCAAGGCCTCTCTGGATCACTGGCCTGGTTAGCAAAGAGATGAGATCATCAGGCAGAGGCCTCCTCTAAGATAAGTGCTGCAGCTCTCACCTGTATGCAGAAGGCCTTGGGTTTTAAAGTCATGACCAAAAGATGCACAATACTAAGAGCGCAGATCTTAGAGGATGATGCGATGAGTCAAGTCTGAGAGGCATCAAACCTGTGGCTCCAGGGAACCTTGGCATTTCCAGACTCGTGCTTTGGCCCTGAGGATGCCTGCTGCCCTCTGGGGCAGGGCTGGGACCTTGTCACTGCTGTCATGAGGACAAGATCTCACAAGACCATTGCTCCTACCACCCTGGGACCTTTTCCCTGTAAGCTGAGTGCTCGGTAGGACTGGGAGAAGGGATGTGATGGTAAAAAGTGAGGAAGCTTCCAGAAAGGCCGATGAGTGGAATACGAGATAGCTGGGGAGCTTTACATTACTCAATACCTGAGACGTCTCACTCCTTTTTTTACTTGCTTTCTGTGACCCTGGCTCTTTTTACTCTGGCTTCCTAGTGCAGCTATCATGACAGAAAACAAAGACTTAAAATTCATAGGTGTTACTTAGCTAAGCCACTGTAAGAGCTTATTCAGCACCCCTGTGAGGTACTGCTGCTGCCATTTTACAGGGGGGAAACTGGGGTGCAGGGAGCCTAAGGTTGTGCCAACACATCAAACTTAGCAAGCCCAAGAGTGACGTTCTCCAGCCTGTTGCACTTCCCCCTAAACCAACAGCAGTGTAGTGCTTCAGGGGAGTTAATTAGCACTGCTGAGAGACAGATCTAATTAACCTGTCCTTAGAGTCATTCAGACATGGCTACCCAGCTTCTGGTTTAGAAAGCAGTCCACCAGGAGCAGCCCAGTGTGCTGGAGGACACTGCTCTGAAGCATGGTAAGTCTATGCTACAGACATGGTTTAAAATAGAGAGAGGTCCCACAGACAGTCTGCAGAAGAGCCAGCACTTCAAACCCACTTCCTGAAGGCCCAAGTTAATACCCCTAACCACTGGACAAGGCTCCAATTGTGCAACTGAAGCAGGTAGGTGAGATGAATCTGCCCAAATGAATATGCATTTCTTTTGGCATTATAGTTTTTTTTATGTCTGGTTAGTCCTTTGATGGCCCTAAAATGGTTTGGAGCTTCAGCTAGTATAAATTAGCTCCACTGACTAGAGTGAAGTTACACTGATTGACACCTGTTGAGGACCTGGCCAAGCATGCTTGTTTTTCTGCACATCTGCTCTTGTTAGTATGGAGTGTGGTTCAGAAAGACTTTTGCCACGTCTGTCTCTTGTATTGATCCTGGACACAAGATTGCTTGCTTCTTTTATAATGTGAATAGCATCACTGTCTATGCATAAGGCACAACTAATCGGGCAATATTACAGTAAATAACTGGTTGTCCCTGTTGACTCAGCAGATCCTGGCATGGGAAAAATACTGGGTTAGAGAGCCAACATCAAGGTGTTCCCACCCTTTAAGCAAAACTTTACCATGAAGGGAGAAGGGCAAACATTTGCCCACACACAGATGCAGGATCTTATCTTTGCCCCAGATCTGCTGGGGTGTGAACAGGTCTGCCATTTAACTGGAAAAAATGTCTTGTGTTACTAGAACAACACCATGGGGTCTGGGATGTAGTGATCATGGAGGCCTGTGTCGGAGCAAAAAGCAGGAAAAATATGAGGTCATTCTCTGGATGGTGCTATACTCCCTAGAGGTAAAACTGGACCATCATCAAACCTGAGAGCCACTGTGCTTATTCCAGCTTACTGCTGGTTTACTTACCATTTATCAATCCCAATCTCATCATTGTACTAGCAGTCCTCCTACCTCCTCCCAGGTCAAGTTATGTGCTGCACTCCACTTCCTACAAGCCACCACTGCTTCTTGCTTCCTTAATAAACTCTGCTGGCCTCAACAGGCTGACTCTAGGGCTGATGGGAACTGCAGCACTTTGCTCCAGGCAACTCAGTTTGGAGCAGACCATTGACTAAAATTGCAGTGTGAGAGATCTCTCTAGGGTCCTGGCACCTATAAGGAGAATGTACAGGGGCTTATGGAGAAGTGACAGAGTTTGGTCCCTTAAGTAGTTAGTCAATTCAGATGGGCTTCAAGCCTGTTTCCTGGATAGCCTGAAGGAGCAAATAATGACAGTGACTGCAGCGGGGTATTAAAGCAGTAACTGGCACTGCAGGATCTAGTCTCTGCCCTATCATTTCAAGCAGCATCAGTACATAGGTTTTGTGTGGGACTGGCAAGCTCCCCAGAATAGCTCGGATTTGCCTGCAAGTCTTAATGTTGATTGCCTGAAGCTCCTTAACCAAGATACTAGCCAACTGTCCAAAACAGCCAATGCGGCTGCTGCCAACCTCCTACAGGGAAAAACAAAACAAGCAGACACTCTGGTACTTACCAAAGCATTTACTTTGGTTGGTGGCACGGTCAACAAAGACTTTGGCAGAGATGACATTGCCAAAAGGCAAAAACATCTGCATGAGCTCCGCATCTCCGAACTCCTGGGGCAGGTGATAAATAAACAGGTTACAGCCTTCGGGACCTGGGATAACACACATGCACACACAAAGGACAGCCACACATTAGCAAAGAGGCCACAGGTGCCAACCTCCTCTTTCTCAGACTTGGGCAGTATACTGCCTCAGTTCTCATTTCAATAAGCATCTTCATCCACCTATTCAACTCTCTAGTAAATCACTAGTGTATCCTTCTGTCATTCACCCACCTTACCATCCATCCTCCCCACCCCTGTCTCTAAAGCTGCTCATTTCACCATTTATCCATTCACCCCTATGGCCCAGTTATTCCTTTGCTCTGCTGATGTACCAATCCATCCAGTCATCTGCCCCCACACATTTCTCCCATCTCTAAATCTTTTCATTTAATTGGTTTTGTATTAGTTTTCCATCCAAAAGTCACTTAGGAATCCAACTGCCTCCTTTCAGAGCCATCAATACGTCCATTACCTTGTTTCAGTTTCTGTCTGATTTCTTCCACCTTCTCACTTTTTTGTCCATCCAATTGTGGGCTATGTCTATTCCCCACTCCTCTGTTTTAATACCACTCACCCACATCAACTTATCTTTCTTCTCATTCACCCTTTTCCTTCATCTATATCTCATCCAACCACCAATCTCTGGAATCATATGGAAACACCTAGCATATACCAACACATACTATTGGTTATCTTCTTCCTCTAAAATGAGACTGATTTCTAATAAGCATCTCTGGTAGCAGGGACCTCACTTCCCTTACCCTAATCTGAAGAAAAAGATATGAATATTTCTTATTGAGACTATTCCTTTAGCTCCTGCTGTGGAAATGCTTTCTTTCAAGACCCACTCTGTTCACAAAAGCCACTAAGTCTAACAAAATTTACTTACCTTTCTTTTTGAATGGGTGTTCTCTTTCTCATATCTATAACTTTATTGATCAACAGATCTAATGATTTCAATGCCCCACAGCCCCCAGAAGAGCAATACAACTTTATACAAGATCGGTTAATAGGCCTGCACAAATTAATCTGCCTTTGTTTATCACGGTAATAGATCATCCCATCCCCTGCAGAAGGTTTCATCCTCTTACCTTCTCTCTGCTGCTGTGGAATGATGGGAGCTTGCTGGGGAAAGGCCTGGCTGATAGGTGCATAGGCTGCTGGGGATGAGGCTGGAACACAGACAAACAAAATGATCAAGCCTCAGAGCCCTGTCCCACTTGGCTTTGACAGTACAGCCTCATGTCACAAAGGTCACCCCCAGCAGATGGTTCTGAGACACCCAGACAAAGGGACTGAAACCCTGTGACAACAACCCCAAGCGCTGGCCTTCTGAGCTTGGCTCAGCTTGTAGGACCTCCCAGGAAGCAGACTCTTGCTTAGTCCTATAGCCTCCCAGTTCTACACCTAGGAGAGGGCGGGGTGGGATTCATGCAAGAGAGATCTGTACCAGTTCACAGATTAAGCCCTGCTTTATTACATGGAGATGGGGTGGGGTGGAGAGCCAAAGGAGGGCAGGATGGAGGACATTAGAACAATGGGAATGAAAGCACCCATGGAAGACATGTTCCTGTAAAACCTGTAAGACTACACTCTTTGATTTTACCTTCCACCTGGAGCTGTGCAGTACCTAATAAGCACCAGGGGACACCATTCAACACCTCTCTCCCAACTCAAGCTAGGGATCAATTTATGCCCCCAAAGCAGCTCATCTGCTTCTACCTGATACCCTTGAACCAGCTGCATATCTCAGTGAGGTCTGCTGGGCTGAGCTCCAAGGCAGTTTGCCTCAGGTGTGAGATTAATTAGTTAAAGGGACAGAAAATGGCAAGATGTACAGGCCTTGCCATCCCCCATTCCCAGAAATGGCAGCCAGCAGAAGCATTTTTGAGGCTCAGAATGGCTAAAGACTCCTCCTCAACCTCCTGGAGGACAAGGAAGGCAGCCCCTTCATCCCAAACCATTTTCCTGCCAGACCCTATCTGTTCTTCTCAGTTGGGGCAGACTTCCTTGGGGAAGTCCAGCAGCCTAATGCCCCATCTACAGGGTGTTTCAGGGACAAAATGGAGTTGTCTCCTCCTTAAGGTCCTTGCAAGCATATCTAGGAGGCCACCTTCTCTATTTTTCTCTTTCCAGGTCCCATCAAATCAGAATCCTTTTTCCTCCTACATTTCCATTACCCCATTGCCCGCAGTCACCAGCTTCCCTCCATGTGAACATTCCCTGCTGCTGGTAATGTCACAGCTATTGATATTAGATTGGAGCCTGCCTGTTGGTTGTATGGCAAGGCTAGCTGTCTGTGTATTTAAATCCTGTATACAGGAAATATCTCCCTCTCTTCCACAGGTAGGCTTCATTTAATGGCAATGCAAAAGTATCTCACACCTTCCTTTGTTTATTTGCTTTCATGATGCTCCATATTCTGCTGCTGCTTCTCCGCCTGGCTTGCAGTCCTGTGCTTCTGACTAGAACTAACATCTATTTCTTCTCCAAGGTGGACATCCCTGAGACACTTTCTCACTCCTTGCTGGGCATGGCAACTTTTATTTCCCTATTATACATCAAACATGATTTGGGGTCTTCACTTTATTTAATCTGATAACCGGCCCAGATACAAGAGCATCATCCTAAAGTGTTACTCTGACTTCCTACAGTAGCATGAAAAAGTTGTGGTAACTTTTGATCATCTTTCCTCAGCTTGGTCCTCACCCCACTGGCTCTCATCTGGCTGGGAAATGGAAGCATTTCAGTACAGTGAGGCAGCCTTTCTCTGTTGGGATTTCAGGCTGGAGCAGAAAAAGGAAAACCCTGTTGTCCTGAGATTTATGGCCACTTTACAGACCCCTGCCATAACTTGGAGGAGGCTCAGGCAGGCCCACAACTATGTGGCCCCACTAGACCTCTGAGCTTCCTCAGATTTGTCCACCATAGACAGCTCCTGGGTTTCTCACTGTGTCCAGGTCACAGCTGATCCCTGGTGGTTTCTGCTGAAATGATGTCACCTGTCAGAGTTGTTGCAGGTAAACCCAGCTGACATCCCTACCATAGCAGGTGAACAGTGATACAGCTCCACTGATTTCTGATTTACTCCCATTTAAATGAGCCTGGAATTTGCCCTATCTGTTTAAAAGGGTAAACCTAGGTAAACCTATATAGCATCCTTCCAGTATGTCATGAAGCCTATGTGCTGTGCCTCTGTATAGACTACACAGTATGCCCTGTGGAGAGCCGCTTGATCCTGCTGACCACTCTGCCTTGGTTCTATTTCCATTTCTGCCCTGACCTAGGCTAGAGGTCTAGATATTAGAGGAGTCACTTCCCATCTCGGTGCTTCTGTTTTCTCTCCCCTTCTTTGCCTATGGTGTCTGTTTAGACCAATAATATGCAAATCACAGGCAGAAGGATGGGTGCTAGAACCTGGCTGCTGCTGCTTCTCTCTGGGGTGACCCACTGCTACCATTTCTCCCCACTGTGACCTATGGACAGTGTCTGCTTCTGAAGCCCGCCCCCACCCCAGCTGAATGCTAGTGAAGTCCCACATGCATGGGCTGGATCAAATGGCTCCATGGGATGGATTCAGCCCATGGGACATAAGTTGCCAACCCCTAATTTAGACTGTAAACTCTTTGGGCAAGGACTGTATCATACTATGTGTATGTAGAGCAACTAGCACAATGAGTCCCAAGCATAACTGAGGCTCTAAATGCTACTACTAGTATTAAAACTGTAGCACTTTGCACCTACTTCATTAATCTGTGCTGGATTCTGCCCTTTTCTCATGAAGTATTCCAGATTCTGCTCTGCTTTGCACCCATGGTGCTCTGCTCTAACTCCAGGGTAGGGTAAAGGGAGCTAATGGTACAACAGTGTTTTTCAGGACACACATTTAAGGGAAACTTGTAGTGTTCTGTGTGGGGACTAAAAAAACACCCCAAACCAATTAATTAACTGGATTGGAAAACCTTGAGTGGAAAGAATGTCTATTCCCTTCACTGACTCACAGAATGAAAGGGGGATCAGCTGCTCAGCCAGCCTTGGAAGATGCTCTGAATAGCACATGTTAAGACATCTTCACTGTAAAGCAACAACAGGAATCAACCTCCACAGCTTGCAGACAATACAAAGGGTCACTTTCAACACACTGTGCATGCCTTTTAGTCACGGGACTCCCGTGACTGTAACGTGCTGACTGTAAAACCCTCACTTGGACCTTGGATCATCAAAAGGCAATGGTCCTGCTGGACATGCTATGTGAAGTAGAGGTGTGTGAATTTGATTTGGATTTGGATTCAGCACAAATTGGGGACAGTGATTCGATTCGTTGATTCGGATCACTGTCCCCGATTCAATTTGGTTGAATCCGAATCTGAAGATTTGATGCTGATTCGGACATGGACACAGCTTTACACGTTTTTTCTACATACCTAGAGGTACCAGGCAGTTCATGAATGCTGCAATGCTGGGGCACATGGAAGGGACCGGAAATACTTCCGGTCCACTTCTGGGTCTGCCTGGAAGCACACTGGGGTGGCCCCCTCAGCTTGGAGATCAGCCATGGGGGGACCCCAGGTGCCCCCCCAGACCCAGGAGACACCAGTCGCCAAGCCAAGCCAAGCGGGTGCGGGGGGGGCCCCAGCGTGCTCTCCAGTGGCCCTGGGAGTGGACCGGAAGCGCTTCTGGTCCACTTCCAGGACTGCTGCCAAGCACGCTGGGGAGCCCCCTGTGCTCCTGTGGGACACTCCATGTGCCCCAGCATCGCAGCATTCACGAGCCGCCTGGTATCTAGAGGTATGTAGAAAAAACATTTAATGCTGTGTCTATGTTCAAATCACCGAATCTTTCCAAATCTCTCTGAATCAATTTGGAGGGTTCTGATTCAATTCAGAGAGATTCAAGGGTCCCCTGATTCAAGTCAGATTCAGAGATTTGGCCACTGAATTGGGCTGAATCTCCGCCGAATCGAATCAGGGACCAAAGCTTTGCACACCCCTAATGTGAAGCCTGCTGATTCACTGAAGCGCATGGCTCCCTGTGCCTTGTGGGTGTTAGACAGGTGGGCATGGCTCAGGACAGACATTCAAAAAGCCCAAGCCTGAATTGATTCAATTTTTGCAGGTTAGTTTAACCCGGCTAGGCTAAACCAGTTTGTAACCATACAGAAATCCCCTCTGGACTGAAACAACGCAGGCACATGCCTGCAGTGGCTCAGGCTAGAAGCCAGGGGGTGCTGGAGCAGCTCTCCCTTCCCTTCCATAGTCCTGAGCTGAGGGGGGCGTGGCCAGGCCTGGAGAGGACACACTGATTAGGGAGGGGTTCCCCACTCTTCTAATCAGCCCAGCAGGGAATAGATAACACAGTGTTTATTACCCCTAACTCAGTGTTTATCACACCATTAAGAAAACAGCAGAGGGACACATGTTGATTCTGCCTTTGTCCCGTGTGCCACAGCACGGACTGTAGCCAGCATGTGGTCTGCTAGTGAATGCTGTGTGTCTGTGTAAGGCAGAGGGGATGGGGACCCTCTGCTTAGCAGGGAATGGTTGGGAGGAGGGGAGCAGGGGGGAAATGAGGCAGACGCCTGCAGTCTCTGCCACAGCTCCAGCCAGGGAGTAGAGGGGAGGGGCCAGCCCTGCTGTGGAGCAGAGAGCCCTGCCCAGCCCAGACAGCATGCCAGGATGCTGGGGAAGTCTGATTTAACCTAAACCAGCAAGGGGTTTGGGACAGACATTGCATAAACTGGTTTGACCCGAATCAGTTGAGTCTGATACTACATTCAACCAAATTTATATCAAACCAATTTCAGCCATTTTCAAACTGGTTTATTTTTACTGAACATCTGTTCTGTTACAGGTTTAAACCAGTTACTGATCACTTAAACCGGTTTATGTGTAATGTCTGTCCCTAGCCTAAGAGAGGACCATAGGTGTGAGCTGAGCTGTCTGCAAGCAGGAACCCTGACTGCAGCTGACATTGGGCCAGTTTTTGTGCTGTTTCATCCTTGATTTGAATTCTTTTAAAGTGAATGGACAAGGATAAATTAGGCCAATGGAGTCTCATTTTGACTTTGATCTCAGATTACTCCAGATTCACGCCAGTTTAAATGAGAGTAGTCCCTGCCCTTCAGTTTCCAACATCAATAATTCTCTTCCTTCTCTTCCTTTTGGGTTGCTCTTTCAGGGTCAGATCTCTGGCCAGCACACATTCTGGCAGCTGCCCTGAAGCCACTGCCATTACAGTGGTTTGCATCTTTTGGAGACCTGGACCTCCACATTTCCACAGGTTCTCCCTCAAGGACAATTTCAACAGGCTAAAGAAATAAATACAGGTATTTTCTTCAGGCTTCTGGTAGGTGGAATTTCCACATCCTGGTATCCCATTGCTTTCATTATTTGAATGTCTGTATTTCCTGTCTCTAATGTAAGACAGCAGAGGCTAGACCTGCTTGTGATATGCCAGATGCTTTCTCACCTAAGGCATGCATCCCACAGGGGTACAATATTAGTAGCAGGAGCAAAAGGATCCGACTTTAATCAGTAAATGTCACAAGCATATTATTTCTCTCCTGTCCAAAAACCTAATGAATCAGGGAAATTTTTTAAAAATGCATTAAATCTAATGAATGTGTATTTGACTGGGAAAAGTGATTTCTAGACCTTGTCCACATAAGACATGCAGTTTATTGGCTCAGAACTTAACCTCCTCCCAGGATGTGGTTTTAGTCACAAAAGGAATTCCAAATGAAACAACAGAAAAACCAGCCTAGGGCTTCTTACCAAGCTTGGCTGCTTCCTGGGGCTCCTCTCTAAGCATTTTTCAGCCAATACTCTAGGTCCTCTCTCACTAGAGAGACTGCTCCCACTTTTTTATAGCTGGGTAGGGTAATAAGCCAGTTACACCAATGAATCAGCAGAACCACGAAGAAAGGACGAATGGTCATATGAACTGGGATTTGGGCAATCTGGTCCTATTTGCCACTCTGTCACAGATTCTCTCTTTGGCCTTGAGGAAGTCACATGATCTCTTTGGGACCTGGTTCCCATCTATAAAATGGAGAGGTTAAAGTTTCTTTGTTGTCTTGTCTAGACTTACCGCTCTTTGAGGCAGGGGCCCTCTCTTGCTATGCATCTGAGTACGCTAGTACTTCAATATCAGCCTATAGGTGCCACTGTATTTCCACTACTGAAACTAACAGGAACTCAATTCAGCCTTCCCTCGTCATCTCATTGCCTGCTAAGAGGGTGAGGATTTTCAGACAAACTCTGCCAACCTATTACAATATATATGAGTCTAGCAGTGTCTGATGGTGCTTAAAAAGGAACTAATATGTTTAGAACTGTTTGAAAACTGTGAATTCTCTGCAGGAAATTTTTGGCAATGAACTGAAATATTTTAGCTGAAAAACATACCTTGAAGCATTTCAGTCATGAACCGAAACATGACATTTTGGAAATGCTGTTAAGGTTCCACACGGGTGCTGAAGTTCAGATATCACACACTTCCAGCCCCTTATCGGCCAAATTTTCTGGTCAGACTGAAGTCCAACATGCCCTTGCTTTTTGGTGAGAGAAAGCATGCATCATGGGAATAATTACCCACAGTGCATCATGGGATATGAATTCTGACCGAATAGTTTGGCCCATAGAAAATACAGACCCAAAGCACCCAAACAACGCACAGCTCCCCCAAGGCACTTTTCCATATGCAAATATTTTGTTTTTTAGGCATTTTGTTTTTCTATGAAAAAAGAATTGGGTTTTTTGGGGCCAAAAAACAGTGGGTTTTTTTAATTAAAATTTTCCTTTGGTTAAAAGAACTCATTTCCTGTTAAAAAGCAGTTTTTGATGGAACATTTTTTACCATTCCTAATTAAATTGATATAATCAGGGCTCCTCATGATCCTCCACTATGATTATATTTTTGTCTCTGTTGGCTCTTCCCTCATCCAACGACCATATTTTGAACAAACAATTATGAATGACTTTTTTTTTTTTTAATTTCCTGCTAGTACCAAACATGTAAACCGGTAAAAGCTGGGGAAAAATACTGTAAGGGACAAAAAAAGCACAAATAAGAACAAACAAGACCCAACTCCTCTATGCGCTAATTGGCACCTCTTTTTTCCTTCCAAGTGCTCTCTTGGCAGACTCTCCTCGGAGAAATGTACTGACCTGACCTTCAACCCAACTGACTTGCAATAGGAACTTATACTGAGCTTGTTCTCCACCATTACCCCAAATCTCTCTCACGCTCTGTGGCTGCTTCCTTGCTAGCTTTCCCTAATGTATATCTATGCTGCAAGCTATCCTTTCTCCGCTGAATTATCTCAAGCTTATTTGCATTAAAACTCATCACACTTTCATCTGACCAGTCACTTAAATTAGCCAGCGTCCCGGGGTATAGCCATGGAAATGAGCACTCCTGGCTCTGAGTTATTTCCTAGCCCAGTTGCTGGGGTTGGAGCTCTTTTAGGAATAAGCAGGAAGGTCTAGGTCCCTTCTATGATCATCTCTTCTATGTTCTTTGCAAGACTTTCCCCCTTTTCCTGAGCCTTCTTTCAAAGCTGAAGAAGTGTTGAGCTCTGCAGAACAGAGGCCAGAGAACCTGCTCACCCGGTCTTTCTCTCACTGGTCCTTATAATTTGTGTTCGGAGGAGTGTGCATCTGTGAAGAAACTGTCCCAACATGACCAGGCACACAGCAAAGGAGGCCATCACATTTCATGATGATTTCACTCCATATAAAAAGCAACATTCGCCAAGATGTGTGTGTCTTGCGAACTGCCCCCATCCAGCAGCCCCTGCTTCCCACACCATTCCTGCCATGTTCCTTTAAAAGCCACAGGACAATGACAACCAACCAAGAACAGACAGAAGGAAAGCAAGAGACAGAGGAAGAATTGCAAAGCAAAGTTTGAGACCTGCATAGTGCTGCATGCCTGCGTAGGCTTGTTGGAGGGGATCTGCCACAGTGGGACTTTGAGCTGGAAAGAGAAAAGAAAGGAGAAGGAAGAAAGAGTAAGCAAGATAAACCAGAGGTGAAACAGCTTGCACAGCAGGAGCAGCCAGAAGGAATCACTCAGAGATACAGCGAACCAAGTTCCTATTGGCTTTTTTGTCCCCTGTTTCCTATCGTAGTTTAACAAAGCAATTTGTGCTGGGATACACCGTAACAGGGGCAAACCTAATCACTAATTATTCAGAATCTGGGGCCCACCTGATGCGGCCTCCAGAATAGTTAGGCTTCATTCTGGGAGATGTCAACAGTTCTCCCTCCCAGCCCCTTCAATACGAGTTCAGAGGCCTTTGTGCCCCTAGGTTCTGGGCCCTTCTAAGGGAAATAAGTTTTAATAGGAAAGCAGCCAGGTTTGTGTCAGCCAGGGCAGTAGCTTGAAGCTCTTGTCCTGAGAAGTATGGCAGAACACAGCCTAATTGGACACGCATTTTCCATCCCAAGAAAATATTCAAGATTTTAAAATATGTTCTGGTTCCGAATTAGGAGAAAAGGTCACTATTTTGAAATATACAGTTCTAGACTGCAGGGGTATCAAGTTCACTGGTGTCCCTCAGGCCAGATCTGTGGCAATCACAACGATTGTGGGGCAAACAGTAATGTGGGGGTTAAGACAGCTGTTGCTTGCCCCTCTCTCCCTCCCCATGGCTGACACATGGGCCCATGGGGGGCTTCACTGTGGGGAATTCAGCAGTAGGCCTTGCTTCTACTGCCCCCCGCTTATTGCCCTCCTTCTGGGACCCCCAAGGGCTGGGTTAAACAGCTCCACAGGCTGGATCCAGCCCATGGGCCATATGTTTGAACCCCTGGTACATCATATACACAAATACACAATGCCGCCTTCCCCCCATAATTGACTTGGGGCAATCAAAACATTTTGTATAATTTCAAAATATTTCACTTGAACCTTTTTCTTTCATATTTTGAAGGTGAACTGGAATGAAATTTCTAAATGAGAAAAAATGCTTCAAACAGAAAAAACTGAGCATTTCCTTCCAAAATGCTGACGTGGGACATTCTAACACTTTCAAAGTATTGTAAAATGCTGTTTTAAATGCAGTGAAAGCTGCTCTTTCATAAGAAATTTTTCTCTTGCTTTTGTAGTGGCAGGAGAAAAAAACAAACCTTTCACTGAAAAATTCCTGACTGGCTCTATTGGCAAACACTAGCAGGACAACTGCTTTTTATAGTGACCAGGGACAGAACACAACCAATGCAACCAACAAAAACCTGTGGGTCTGGACATGGACTTGGCTATAACCACACACTCTAGCACTCTCCTGCACAACAGTGTAGTCCTCATAGGACTGTTTCATGTGAATTAGTATGTCAGAAGTCTGATGGGTACAACCTTTGGCTCTCACAGACCCAGTGAAGCTAGGAAGGGGTAAACTAGAGATTAAAGGGACTGTATCCTGTCACCAATTGCCCGCATCATCCCTACAACTAACTGATTGTTTGATTTAAAGCCACATTGAGGAGTGAAAGGCTCCATATTGCCCCAACCTCCTGCACACACACTTGCGAGTTACTCTTGGCTCTTTTATGACCACACTGTGTGCTCACTATCCTGTAGACAGAATGGCATGGAGGTGCTTTGCTCTACAGAGGAGCTGCAGGCAGTCCTGTCTCTCTGTGTGCCCATGTGCTAAGTGAATTACAAAGGCTGCAAATGTGGCCAGCTCCTATGCAGAAGGCACAGAGGTGAGGGGATACTCCACCTCTCCTTATGCACTCCTGCACAGAGGCTCCTGGCCTCCAACTTTTGTCTATGGCAGTGGTTCTAAAAACCTTTTAAGACTCAAGGCACCCCTTCGTAGACTCTAGCTGCCTCTTAGAAAATATCAGCTCTTAGTTTTCACTTGATTTTTATCTACAGAAAAATAATAGAGCAATTCTTGTGTTGCAAACAACTCAGAAATACTGCAACAGGACAGAATGCTTTTAACACCCTGGATTCCTATTTGAAATCTCTGGGTTTATCTTGCAAATCCATTAACACACCTAACAATGCTAACATTGCGTGGCACCCTGCAGCACCCCTGAAAGGATCTTAACACACCCCATGGGGTAGCCAGACTGTGGTGGAGAATCACTGGCCTAGGGTCAAATCCTCCCCACCACCCATTTCACCTCACCCCCCGCAGCCACTCCCCAGACACTCAAAACAGCAGGATACTCCCAAGCTTCCTCCTCCAAGGTCTTGCCTGCCCCCCCCAGCACCTACCTGGGTACGGATGGATTCCATTGGTGTAAATGGTCTCTGATGCTGGCTGCCCATTGGTCTGTGGTGGGAGGGGGCTGAACCCATTCACTCCAATGGGCGTGGCTATGCTGGGGACCGGTGCAGTGCTGATCCCTGGAGGAGTGCTTGTACCTATGCCCCAAGGAGACAGGGTAGCAGGAGAGAAAGAGTGACAACTTTAGCTCTGGGTGCGCCTCAGGGTAGGGATTGGTGGCCTACAAGAAGGACTTGAGAATCAACGCTGAAGTCAAGCAGAGGGATTTTGACTGGTGGGTTGCTTTGGATGAAGAGGCTTGTGGAGGGCTCATTACAGATGCCAGACCAACCAGTTGCACCAACCAGACCCTTGTGGTGCTTTGAGGTAACCATAAGCCTCAGTGCTGAAATTGTGATGCTATCAGCTAGCTGGAGCCAGCAGGATGTGGCCATGCAGGGGGCACACAGAGGGAAGACAGGCTAGATGATGCTGCCTGCTCCAAACACCAACCCAACTAAAGGTACAGGCAGCCTTAGGGAACTAATGTGTCAAGGTATGTCCACTAAAGGGCTGGCTGGGAGCTACCTGTATAACATGCCCTCGGATTAACATCCAAGCTATTGGTCACAGGTTCTACAGATGGTGCTGGAAAGTCAGACTCTTCCCAGGATTGTCTTTCTTGGCCAGGCCCATAGTCTGCAGTACCCTCAGACACTGACAGCAATGAGGACCTAAAGCAGGCTTGTCCAACATACGGCCCGCGGGCCGCCATGTGGCCCACCAAGCCATTTTCTGTGGCCCGCGGTGCTGTGATGGGAAACCCCTTGTCCCTCCCCCAGGCCCTCAGCATCTTCCTAATGGCTGCTGAAGGGCTGGGGAAGGAACAAGGTTCCTACATGTACCACGTCAGCTTGACGTTGCCGATGCGGTGCGGCTCCTCCCCTCCCCCTTCATTTCACTGTGTCCCGTCCTAGCCCCACCCCTCCCCTCCTCATTTGCATGCGGGTCCCACCGGCCGCGTGGGCCGCAGCAGGTCACGGTGCAGCGGGTGGGTGGGTGCGGATGCCGGCGCAGAGGGATGCTGCAGCCGGGCTGATGGGAGATGCTGCTGCCGCTGCTGCTGTGGCTGTTGTGGCGGGAAGGTGGAACCACTCTCGCCTCTCTGCATCCCCCCTGCACCCGCAGACATTGCGCTGAGGGTGGTGAGTCACGGGCCCTGTGGAGGGAGGGAGCCCTGCCGGTCGGGCTCGGGCTGCCCCGGGGCAGAGGGAACAGGGGGGTGTCCCTGCACATCCTGCACCCCCCTGTAGGGTCTCCGCATGTCCCCCTGGTTGCTGAGCTAAGGCGCGCAGGTGTGGAAGCATCCTCAAGGCCACCCAGGTGGCAGGGAGGACACGGCAGAGTCAGGCGATGCCCCTTGACCCCTGCCCCCCCAGGCCGCGGCTGGACTGGACAGGCTGCGCAAGCGCCTGCTGCTGCCAGCCCACTGGGTGATAAAAAGTTTATGATCCGGCCCCACATTCATAAAGTTTGGGCACCCCTGACCTAAAGCAATGAAAACTCCAATTGTCGGATACCCTCCAGTCTTTGGTACACCTTTCTGCCCTTATGTAGGATGCTAATGCCCTTTTTCCTCACCTGCGTCTTCTGAGCTGAGCAGAGCATCAAGAGAAATAGATGTTCTTCCCAGTAGGCAGTTTTGCACCGGGGGTGGTGTCTGTTAGAAACTTATGGGCCTCTGATGCACAAAATAGAAGAGGCCAGGCCTAGCTCCCTTCTTCCACTTCCCATCCATTCTAATACCACTGGTTCTAGATCTGATGTGAGATCTTATCTGCACAGCGCCTGCTGAGTGGGGCTGGCCCAGCTGAAGGTCTGTCTTCTCACTGAGCAGGACACCATGCATGCAGACATAGGGTGGAAGCAACCAAGACAGTGGTGGGTACCCTGGTCACCCTTCCTGCATGTGGAAACACATGTTCCAAAAAGCTCCTCTTTCCATGCCTTTTACTCTTTGGATCTCCATGTTTTAGCTAAGTTCCCTGTTGGGCCAGGCTGGCAGCCCTGGAGGCGAGACAGACACAGGATGGAGGTGCTATGACTGGTACCAAGAGAGCTTCCTACCCACATTGCCCTCTGTCAGGGCTGCTGCTCTCTCCTCTTGTGGGGCCATCTATGGGGCTTCAATCCTCCCTGCCCATTCTATGTATTGCTGCCCAATGCAACTGCCAACCAGTGCCTGGTAGGGGTGCTTACCAGATATGGCCACCTGTCCTTAAGGAACTGGCCTCAGATTCCCACTTCACTTCATAAAGGCACAGCCGGCAGATAAAAAAGACTCATGGTTGTTACTGTCCCAGTCCCCAGTTCATGTATAGGGGACAGGCGCCCTATACATGAAAAGCAGTATCACTGACCATTCTCAGGCCTCTACATCTTCCATACTCCCAATGTGCCTCTGGGCACTCATGCAGCACTGGGTGACAAGTACCTGATGAGGGGGTCATAGGCGCAGCCACCAGCCCGCTGACATTGAAGGCTGCCATCTGCTGCATCTGGGCGGCGGCGATGGCTGCCATGGGGTTCAGACAGGTCCCTTGTGCTGCAGCCATCAGGGCTGCCTGCTGCTGCATTATCTTAAGGAAAGAAAGAAGGAAAGAGGGAGGGAGTGGAAGTGAGTGAGTGAGAGAAAGAAAGAGAGAGAGAGAGAGAGATGGATGGGCAAAGGAAAATGAGAGAGGAAGGGAGGGGAGAAAGAGGGAAGAGTCAATTAGCTTCTCTCATTTGGGCCTATGAACCATTAGTGATTCCTGTGTAGCTGTCTTCATCGCTGCTGGCTACAGCAGTGTCTTGGGTACAGCAGAGAGGGGCCTGAGCTATTGATGCCCTTTGGATAGATTAATTAAAGAGAGAAGGGGTGTTTTCCATGCTGTGTGGATCCTAGCTCTGGTTGTAAACCTCAAGGAGACAGTGGGTGGGCTCTGGATCTGGGTCTGTTTGTTTCCTGGCTTGTTTTTGAGCAGCCTAATGACGTTCAAGAAAATATTGTCCGGGTGGGACTGAGCAAGGCAGGTGTTTTCCTTTCAGCCTGTATGGCTCTATTGGCAGCGCTCTTGTCTCTGGGCCAGCAAGAAGTGGATTAAGCTGCCACAGCAGGACTTGGGCTTATACCAAATATTCACACTAACCTGCAGTACTGGAAAGAGAGAGAGCCTGCTGCTGCCTTGCTAGAAATGCAGAACCTTCAGATAAGAGGTGACACTGAGGTCCTATTTTCTGGCTGTCTCTGGTGGCTTTCCAGCCAGACGTATCCAGACAAATTGCTCATTTGGAAAAGTGCCACTGCCAGCACTCCGTCCCTGGGTCAAACAGATCTCAGGCATCGTGTGTCCTATTGTAAAGTGCTTACTTGCAGGCAATGCATTGCTATTATCAAGCTTGTTACTTTGGAAAGCATAACATTCATAGATCTTAAGGCCTGAACAGAGCATTGTGATCATTGAGTCTGACCTCTTATATTAAAAAAAGGCTAGCGAGTTCACCCAGAGTGTCTGCTGTACAGAGCCTAATCTAGCATTTCAGAATGAAAGGTGCTACATCAAATATCATCCTATTGTGCTCTGCTCTATGTGAGTTCAACACTTTGTACCAGGTTCTCATTTACTGAGTAGATACAATTAAACATTGTGAGAGAGGTTGTGACACCAAGCACTGTTTGGGCAGGTGTTTATGAATGCTTCTATCTGCCCTGCTATTCCACGCTTGGTTTCTCACGAGTAAAGACCTGCAGAACCACGGTGCCAAATTGACCCAAAACATATAGCAGTTTTGGAGATATCCTTATAGCTTTAAGGCACTGCTGATTTGTAGGATGGTTTCAATAGCAAGCGCATTTCAATAGCAATAGCTCAGTGGGTTCGAGTGCGGGCTTTGTTTCGGCCTTGAATGAGAATATGGTGACTTTGACTGATCGGTATTTCAATACAGTCTTGACATGACTTAAATGTCGGGGGTGGAGGGGACATTTGGGATTTGATTATCCACGCCTGCTATTTATGCCTATACATGCCACTTAAGACAGCAGCCACAAAAAAAATCCAGAGAAAATTCCTACGTGAAAAGCCATTAGTCAAGTTTTTCAGCTTCTAGCACCATGAGCTTGTAGGAAGTGGGTGTTTCTCTTGCTGGCCTGCCACTGTTTTCTAGTGGGTAGCAAGTGTTGATCATGGCTGAAGGTGGTGAATGCCAGCACTGTTTTGTGTCATATGTTTTCCAAAAGGGTGGGGAGGCCAGCTGACATGTGCAGGGGGCACTGAACCTTATTGCTTAATAACGTGGGTCTTCACTAACATCAGGCCACTCTATCACTAAGAATTTACTGTGGGCATCCTCAAGTTAGGGTAAGTGCAATCTATATGAACGGATCCCCATTCATTCTGAGAAGGGCACCCACACAAGATGACTCCACATCTCCAGTGGACATTTAATTCTCCATCTGATTAAGCAGCATCTCCTACCGCTTGCGTGTATGCCCCATAGGCTCCAAACTGGATAGTCATTGGGTTGAAGATCCCCAGCTGTCCTGCCATCTGATGCATCCGTCTTAAGGTCCTCTCCTTGTCTGTGTCTGCAAACTTCACCACCAGACTGGAGGAGGCGCCCTAGGAGAAAGAGAAAGAACAGTGGCATCACTTTGTGCCCATGAGCACTGGTTTGCAGGGGCCTATAACTGTTAGTGATTAACACAACACATCTAATGGTAACTGTCATACATCTACTCCATACTAGGTTGTTTTATTAACTATTTGTTAGATCTGAACTTCTTCTTCTGTGTTGGGTAGAGAGAGTTCCTCAGCTGGTGTAAATCAGCATAGCTGCACGGAAGTCAATAGAATTATGCTAATTTAAACCATCTGTTTTCTCAACCTGGCTCGTTCGTTTATTTGTTCTTTCTTTCTCTCTTGCTTTGTATATGATGTCCTAGGAATTTATTTCAGGACACCTGAAACATCCCAGAATTTCAATGCCTCAATCAACATGTACAGGGGTTATTTTAATATCTAGAAACTATTTGTTCGTGATGCATTGCACTGAGCAGAATAAAAAGGAACAAACAGGCCAGCAGAATGAGCAGTCAGTGTGATGAACAGCGTCTAAAATGAAGACAAGTCAAATGAATGCTGATACTATCTGTACTGCTGTCTTGCTTGGAGTGAAGGCGACTTATAGTAACCCAGTGTTTCATGATGCGCTTATTCAGATTCTTATTGGAAAGAATCCTCCCCTCTGAAAATTAGGAATGGTGAATCAGAAGCAAACGTTTATGAAAGAAACCCTGCACCTTTATTTTTTTGCATGAATACTTTGTGACTTTAAAATGCATTGCAAGAAGAGTATTCTGGTCTGAAAATGTAGTCACCTTAGCTCAGGCCAGGCCTGGGAAGTCCTGAGGGCAGGGAGGTGTCCTCTTCCTTCTCCACTGCAGGCTCCAATCACTTTAATTTATATGAGCAGTTGATTTTGTTTATCCTGCACCTGCCAGGTTGTTTCTCAGAACTCGCCTCACGACATTTGTGCAAATTCATTTCCAGAGTGATTCTACCCCAACTTTGCTAGAGTCACCCCAGGGATAAACTTGGCCCAGGTTGTCGATAGCAATGGCTGATCAATGCAATGTTTAATTATAGTCGTCTTTTATAATCATGGCTGTTCTCTGGACTCTGTTTCCTTTCTCTCTCATTCAGAATTTTGACCTTCATTGTTAATTAAATGGCAACTTTCTCCAGCTAGTGATTGAATTATCCCCTACCACCTGCCTGGAGAGCTCAACACTGATCAAAACAAAAGGATGGACCTTGTGTTATTTTACAACAAATTGTTTGATCCTTGAGATTTTGATCCAATTAAAGGGAGGATCAAATTAGCTGGTGATTGGATTAAGGAGAAAGCTCTGTGCTTTGGGCAGGGAGGGAGAGAGCACGTCCAGTGGGAGTGCCCATTTCTACCCCTCCTGAGACTACAACCCTGTGGCAGTTTCCTGCCAAGAACACTGTGAGACGAAGCAGGTTATGCCCTTGGAGCTATGGGGGGACTGTGGGGACCTTCCAGGTTTCTGAGCAACTTTTTCCTGTCTTTAGAATTACAGCAAAAGATGAGAGAGAACTGAATGTTAAAGCTAGCACCCAGGGTCAGCCAAGTCAGCTACATCAAAATGGCCAAATGTGTGCCTGGGAACGTCACAGCCCAGCTGCCTGCCAGGATTCAGGGACGTGAGGCATTGCACCTAAACGTGCCCCCTCTCAAGGCTGGGTTTCAAATCCTGACTTAGAATAGAGGCCTCTGCAGTTCTCTCTTCAGTTCTTGGGAGATCTGTTCCTACATCAGAAAAGCAGCCTGTCCCACTCCAAGAGTCTGCTTAATTGAGGTCCAAGGCTGCAGTATCAGGGAGAGCTGCAAGACAGGACTGAGGAGCACTGGCAGAGAGGAGATGGTGCAGGTCAAGATGGTGGCAGCTGGCCAAGCTGCCAGTGCACACACGGGTGAGGGGGACACAGGAGTGGGGTAGCAACAGGTTCCTTCTTTCAGGACTGAAGTACATTAACAATGCAGCACAGGGAAACCTCACCTGCACTTCCCTGCACTGGCCAGAGGGCTTTGGGCTAGGTGGGACTAAGCAGGACCTCTCTAACTCTGTTCCCTGGAGTTCATTCAGCCTGTCACTTGACTCAGACCAACGGGCCTTTTGGCCCAATTGACTCTTCCGGCAGAACCTGTTGTGTGGTTCCAGCTTCTTCTTCTGTGTGGAACCTGCCTCTTCTTAGGGGCTGCCCTCAGGACCTGGGCAGAAGCAGGTGAGTTTGGGATGGAATCGCAGCCCAGCTGAGCAGGTATGAACTAGAAACAGTCCATGAATCACTACAGCAAGTTCCCCTTTCAGACACCCCTGTCTGAAACCTGTCAGTTCAGTGGGTTTGCACTGGAGTGGGCCCATGGATTGGACTGGACTCCAGGCTGAGCTCTCATCTGGATCCAATGGACAGCTCCCACAGATCTCACTTGTGGAAAGGAAGGAAACCCCAAGTGCTTTTCCCCTCCAGCTCTAGCTCTGGCACTTACCGGCATAGTTTGGCTGCCGTGAAGGCTGTTGATGGCTGCTTGAGCCTCTGCATGGCTCCCATATTTTACAAAGGCACATCCTAGGAAAGAAAAGGAAAGCATGTTGTCAGCTTGGAAGCCAGACAAAGAGAAGCAGTTCACTGTGGAGGAGAACATGTGCTCAGGCCTGTGACCCCACCTGTACAAGGGCACAGGTAACTCTTAACACTTGCAAGGAACTCTGAAATCCTTAGGCGCGAGGGAGGATGTCAGTGCTGGCTTTGGAATGGAGGAGGAAGACAAGGACGAGGCTGAGCTGGATGGAGGCTTCAGTGGTGCTCTCAAAGCCCATGTGTGTGTGTGTGTGTGTGTGTGTGTGTGTGGCGCGCACACGGCTTTGGTGGTGCTCTCAAAGCCCGTGTGTGTGTGTGTGTGTGGGGGGCACACACGCGGCTTCAGTGGTGCTCTCAAAGCCCGTGTGTGTGTGTGTGGCGCACACATGGCTTCAGTGGTGCTCTCAAATCCTCTGTGTATGTGTGTGTGTGTGTGTGTGTGGAGCACACATGCATACATTCTGTTGGGTAGTTAGCCCCCATGACCAGTGTCTAGAGGATGGTCCCTGGAGTACCCTGAGCATGGAGCTATTAGGGATACATGGGAGGGGATGAAGTGGACCTTCAGGCATTGGCTGGAGAAAACAGGGGTGTGGTGGCAGGTAGTCATACACTGGGCTGGAGTCCTGGGATAGACTCTACGCCCAAGTGTGTCACGGTTCCTGCTCCAGTCTTTGATGGCAACAGCTGCATCTGCGTGGATCCAAGCTCCATCCCCCAGGGATGGCAGGAGTGTACTGTGACTGCTTGATTTGGGCCTGAAGTGCTCAGTCCTGCAGGTTCTGTCCATGGTGCAAAGGGAGCTCTTCTCCAAGGGCAGGTGACAGCCAATTGCTTCCACTGAGAGACACAGCAAGGACCAGTGCCAGGCCAGTTACCCACTCTGCCCCACTCCAATCTGCTATTGCCCTCTGGGACTCCAGCTCTGCCACCACTGCTCCATGCTCTGGCCTCTGCTCAGAACTCACCAACCCACCAAGCCATTCCCTTTACCCCACCTTAGGCCCTCAGTTTGACCCCTGTGTCTGGCATGGTTGCCTGAGAGCTCCCCAACCGCCCCTGGCTCAGGGAGCTGGACTATATCAGCCATTACCCTGCCCAGCTCTCCCTGACCATATCCATGACCACCTTCCTGTGCCCTGGGCAGAGGCTGCCATGATGATCCATCTGGGTGCCTGGAGCACCTCTCACACAGCTGTATCCCACCCCATAGAAAATACAGTCCTCCTGCTATGAACACATGTGCTGCTCTCTTTTTCCACAAACACCAATATTCACAGAGCCTGGAGTTCTGGCCCAAGCCATGTCACATTTATGCTTGATAAGATGACTCCCAACAACCTCCAACCAGTGCTCAGATAGTGCTGGATCTGTCTCCCACCTTTGCTGGCTCCATCAGGCCCTCTGAGGATGGTGCATTCCTCGATCTGTCCAAAGGGCTCAAACAGCCGCCGGACATCATCTTCGCTCTGCTGCTTCCCCAGCATTCCCACGAAGAGCTTCCTGTCTTCTAAAAGCAAGCCACACTCCATTAGCAAGTGGACCAAGTGTGCAGAAGGTGTGCTGGTGAGGCTACTGGACAAGGGGCAGCCTGTGAGCATTGCAAACATGCACCTGTTCTGGAGTACTGTATCACATAGACCTTAAGGACCACGGCCAGAGGCTACATACAGCATCTCTATGACTACTGCCTCATAAAATCTCTTTCATCCCATTTTGATGTGATCCATCCATGTGGATGGCTGGCTGGTTTCTAATCCTTGGGAACCTGCAGCCCATCCATTATTCCATGCCCATGAAACATCATTGCAGACTCCCAGGGCATGTCTAAATGTGCCTCTTCTAAGTGGGCTTAGCCTAAAGTCACCATTTTTAAGGCTCATTGAGGGCATATGCCTACATGTGTGTGCCCCTAATGTGCCTTAAAAATGGCAATTTAAGGCTATGTGAGCCTAAATTTGATACTTGCATAAAGCACGTATCAAATATAGATGCAAATAGCTAAGTTGTATTTGCACATGCGTAGATGCGCTAATGCACATTAACTCAGTATACGTCAATGGATACACACTGCATTCATATGCATTAGCGCATCTGCACGTGTGCTAATGCGACTTAGCTATTCGCGCCTGAATTTAATGTGCCTTAACGCACATTAGTCCATCCATGTGTAGATGCATGCCTAAATTGCTTTAATATGCCTTAATGTTCAAAATCCATGAGGCTAGTTCCCCCCAAAATGAAGAGACTGGCTTAAAACTAATGAGCTTTAATGCATAATACACTAAGGGTTCTCATGGACCTTCTGGTTTCAGAACCTTTAGGGCCTGCTCAGATCCCCTTGCTAGGTTCTTGTCCATTAGCACCAAGGGTAAAGACCCTGAATCTTTTTTTAATGAAAGCCAAGACCTCTCCCATCATCCCTTGACTCCAGGAACTGGGGATTTAAGAGAAACATGACATATTGCAGGACTTGCAAGAGTCAACACAATGTGTTTACCTGGTTGGCGAGTTCTGTTGGGGCTTTGGACAAAGTCTTGGAGCAAGTTAGACGGAAAGGCTTGGTAACAGAAAGATTAATATATCGCTTGTATTGGTCTGCTTTCTGATGGCCTCACTGTACACTCTGGTTATTTCAGATTATTCCCCATTCTATATGAGTGGGATAGCTTTGGCAATGGGGTTGGGGTGTGGTATTGGAATGTCATTATTTGGCTCCATCCCTAATGCTTCATCTCTGGCAGTGGTCAACAGGCAAAGATTGTATCTGACCAGTTGTGCCCTGTTCTCCGTGTGGCTGGGATGGGGCAGAGGTGGGGTGGGGTGGAGGGCAGGGCAGGAGTCAGGATTATGCCTTTCCCATCTCAAAAGAAATTCTGATCTTTTGAATCATGTTTTCATTTGGAATTGGAACAAAATGTCAAAAATCTACCACAAAGTGAAATTTTCAAAATGTTTCACATTGGGTCAATTACAAAGTTTGGAATCACCTTCAAGCTTCTTAAACAATTAGTGTTGATGATACAAAGCACAATACATTTTGAACTGAAAGACTGAAACATGATGTTCTGAAAATGAGAAAACATTCTGCTTTGACTCTGCCACAATGACTTCCTTTTGATGAGAGGCAAGGATTTTTGTGGGTGATATCTTTTATCGGACCAACTACATGGTTGGGATAGACGCAGACAAGCTTTCAAATGCAATGCATTATTGCACTCGAAAGCTTGTCTAGGTCTACCCCAACCATGTAGTTGGTTCAATAAAAGATATCATGCAAAAAACTCCTTGCCTCTTGCCTATTTCCTGAATCATCACAGCTACAACATCACTTTCTTTGGATAATATTTTCTAAACAAATCTGGTCAAAATTAGCATACCACTGCTGCCCTCCCCCTCCTCCCCCCCAACCCCAAGATTTCAGGACACTGAAATGCCATTTTCCAAAGGAAAAATGTTTAGTTGGAAGATTTTGGTGCAGCTCTACTTGGGGTGCATTGCTATTCCTCCACACACACACAAGCATACACCATGAGGATCATCTGTCCTGAAGCAAGATATTTTACTGCTTGATCTCAGCCTGGACAGCTACAAATAAAGAGTGACTTTCCCAGTGCTTGTTCTCACTGCACAGGGAAACATTTCAGAGACACTTAACTGCAGACAAGCCTGTGGGTCTATAACGAACTCTCTCCGGTGAAGGTGAAGTCAAAGATGCCTCCAAGAGACCTCAGACCTAAACCTCCTTGCTTCCTTGTTTCTGTGCCCAGGGAGGGCACTATAAAGAGGGTGGTGTGTTAAGTAAACAAGAAGCAATGTGGATAAGGGTTAGACAGTGGCCATGGAGCCTTTAGTTCAACATCAACCCAGGTCTATGGTCGTTAGTGCCCCAGGACCTCTAAAGCTGGTCGTACATTTTCCAATAACAGGGACTGCTGGATAAACCTGATTTGACAACACTAAAACATGACAGAAATGTGCTTTCAGCCTAATTTTCAACAGAAAACAATCAAAAAGCTTCCTTTTGACTTTTCTATGGTAGAATAAAAAGTATCTGGAAGAGTGCCATTGAAATGAAGCACTTTGACTGTAAAATCATTCCGGTATCATCAAACTGAAATGTACTGGAAGTTTTTGCTTCGCAGGAAGTTTCAACACTTTGTTCTGCTCTGGGATGAAAGGAAAGTGATGTATGGACTAGGCAGGCTGACCTCCTCTTTCAGCCTAGAGAAGCAAGCTGAGTCTGGCAAGGATAGCATAGGTGTGTAGTGGTTGTAAGGACAGCTGATAAGGAAAGACCATACAAGGCTAACAGGCCACTCCTGAGCTTCTACCCCCCTTTAAAGAAAAGGACACTGCAGAGAGTGAAGTGGGTCACTCGTGGGAAGAGCAAGAGATTTCCTTCTTGGAAAGAAAATCAGGTCGTTAGTCTCGACCAAGTGCCCAGGAGGGCATGGCTCAAATGAACCGCCTCTTTGAAGGGGCTGTGTGTTGGGGTGAGAGGCACCGACAGAGCTGAGAGCTCAGGACTGGACTAGGAGGGCGATGAGATAAGGAGAGGTGCATTGGTATAGCTCAGAGCCCCAGGGGAACCTCTCACGGTGCCTGCCTCCTGCCAGTGCTACCTTCCCTTCATGTACTAAGTTATTCCACTCATCCCAGCCAACCAGTCAGACCATGCAGGGTGAGGTGGAGCACAGCTGGGGGGCAGCGGAGGGTGAGCGGGGAAAGAGAGAGAGACAGAGAGACTATTAAGTAACAACAATTGCATTTTTATGATTGACTATCAGAATAACCCACAGTCTCTGGCCATGCCCAAGGGACATAAATAACTTAAACACGATAGAAGTGAGGGTAAATAATGAGAATTTCATGATTATTACCAGCATCTGTCTTCTGCGGCCTGTATGGCCGGGCTGAGCGCTAATGGCATTTGACAAAGAAAATAAGGTGCCCTGTCAGAGTGTGGCCTGGAAAATAAATAAATAATGGCAGGAGACGATTAATGCTTTGTCTGTTAAGGCACCGGGAAAATTAGTTAAGGGAATAGGGCTCATATATTGTCTAGTTAAACATAAACCATCTCTATAAGAGCTGGGCTTCTATTGAGCTGTACGATTCGGCCTGGTTTAAATTTCTTTGACAGCTCCATGCTCTGGCTTTGCTCTCCACCTCCCAGGCTTTCTTCCTTTGCCTGTCCTTGGACTGCAGGTAACCTCAAACGGGGACCGCGGCGTGCGTCTTAGCAGAGCTTGTCAGAACATGAAGGATATTCTGGCCTGGGGTGACTGTCAGGAGGAATAGCTGTTCTGGGCTAACTCCATGCACAGGCAAGCCCTTAAGCGTTGGTTAGGGTGCTAGGCTGGGACTCAGGAGGCCCAGTTCTGCCACAAACTTGCTGTGTGCCCTTGGGCAAGCGGTAGCACAACAGGGGAGGGGACCAGCCTCAGGTGTGAACTATGATGGGGCACCAGAAGTCCTTACCATGGTAGGGGCAGCCATTTGGCTATAGGAGATGGGCAGCATAGCACTGCATCTGGGGGATGAGGGGAGTGGGGGACAAGTGGAATGATGCTCCCCTTCTCCCAGGATCTTTCCTCACAGTAGGTGCTGTCCTGTGCTTAGTAGTATATCTGGGGTGGGGGGGGTAAATGGGGCCCAGGGGGTGGGGGCGGGGTGTCCCAGGGAGCTGGCACCATGGGTTGCTGCTGCCCAGCTCTGCCACTGCTGCCCTCCCTCCCCCCTAGTGCTGAATGAGCTCGCTATAGCTCTGTGGGCAAGTGACCTAGACTCTTTGGTCCCATCTTTATAAAGGGGATAACCACCCTGCCCCCACTTCACACAGGACTGTAAGGATAAATACATGCAGCTCTGAAAGATAAAGAAATGCCTGCCCATACCCCTGTCCCCAGCCTCAGAGCTGAATGTGTCATTTGCCTGTACAATGTACCCCCCACCCCACTGCCAATGGCATGTGCCTTTGTCCTGCAGGTGCGTGTGGACATGCCCAGATAACTAGCCCTCATGGACATCTCTGCAAACCTCTACAGAGAACGCCCAGTAGTAGGGGACTCACTGGAGTCTGTGGGGTTGAGTTGGGCTAACGAGCCCCCATGAAGCAGCCACCACAACCGTTGCTTGCTTCATTCTAAATTATGGGAAGGCTCAATGGGCTGCCAGCCTGACCTGCCTGCTGCTACCCAAGGAGGTGCCCTGCACTCAGGGCTGCACAGTCCAGCAGACAGATACTGCTGCTCCTACGTACTGGTTGGACATCTTTCTCCTCCCTTCCAGATCCAGAAAACTTATTTACGGGGATAAATGCAAACTGGAGGAGTCTCCACCCCCATCCCCAGAGAGTGCACAGCCTGTGACTGCATGTCCAAACTCACCCCATCAGAGGGTTGTCTTTGCCAGGAGCTGAAAAGCAATAACACTACAAGGGGCTCTACCCATGCCTCCTCCCTGAGCTCAGCTATGCTTTGCTCTCCCTAGAGGACCTTCTGCATCCTAGTTCCCTAGTCCCTCTGGCACACTGATACCCCTTCCTTCCCAGTGATAGTCAGGTTGGAGCAATCTAGGCTGCCTTCTGTCATGACCAAGCACTGACGGTATTTAGTCTTCACTCCAGATCCTTGGGGGTTTCAGTAGAAAAGTCCTGCATTCTTAGACAGAGATTTAGAGCCTGCTACCCAAAAAAGCATGTGTCAACCTGCCTGGCAGGGATAAGCAGCATAAATCCTCAATTTTCAAGGCAGCCCTGCCCTTGTCTCCACAGTGCTATGGAGGAATTTGCCCCCTGTGTGCACTATAGTGGGCTAGGGGCCATCAAACAGGGTTTTAAAACATCACCTCCCTCTGAAGCATTGAACACAAAGGCCAGTGATGTGACCTGGACAGGCCAGGGGCTAGATCTGAAGACCAAAGATTCTGATCCAGCAGGGCTAGAGGCAGGCTCTTAGGCTAAAGGGACCAAAGGCTGTTTTTCCTGTAACACAGTACGATGCCCTTGGGGGCAGAGAGAAGGCAGGGCTTGATTTGAATGGATACGAAGGGGATTTCTGATTGAGGCTGCTGGGCACTGACAGACCCTGGGGTATCCTTAGGTGCCCATAATAGACTCCAAGCCTTCACCAGGCCTTAAATCCCTTAGTAGATGTGGAATGGACAGCAATGTGGCCTGGACCTCTGATCTTTCCTCCACCAGTCCTTGCACCACTGGTGGAGGAAGGACCGGAGGGATTTGTTCCACAGGAGGAAAGGAGGCAAGCTCCTGTCCAGAAGAGGAGATGTAGGGTAGTGGTAGTGGGAGACTCACTCCTGATGGGGACAGAGGGTGCCATTTGCCGGCCGGATCCCTTCACATGGGAGGTCTGCTGCCTTCCGGGGGCCTGTATCCAGGATGTAATGGAGAGAATTACAAAATTCATCCGGCACTCTGATCACTACCCCATGCTGCTCATCCATGTGGGCATGAATGACACAGCCAAGAACAACCTTGGGCGGGTAATGAGTGACTACAGGGCTCTGGGGGCTGGGGGTGCAGGTGGTTTTCTTTTCCATCCTCCCAGTCTGCGGCCAGGGTCTCTGGAGGGACAGTTGTATTAAGGAGGTCAACTGGAGGCTCAGGAGATGGTGCCACAGTGAGGGTTTTGGATTCTATGATCATGGAACGCTGTTCCGGGATAAGGGCTTGTTGGGAAGAGATAGCATCTACCTCACACCAAGGGGGAAGAAACAGTTTTCTTCCAGGATGGGTGAGTTGCTGGAAAGGGCTTTACACTAGGTGCATCAGTGAATGGGTGTGCAGAAGCGAATGCAAGCTGGGGGACAGCCAAGCAGGAAGGACGTAGAGTGTGGTCAGGGAGGTGTCGAGAGGCAGGAATGATGTCGGGGCAGCGGGGAACTGGGGGACTTAAGTGTCTGTACACAAACGCTAGGAGTATGGGGAATAAGCAGGAGGAACTGGCACCCCTGCTAGCAAACAGGGAATATAATCTCGTTGGAATAATGAAGACCCGGTGGGATGCCTCACATTACTGGGCTATATGCATAGAGGGCTACAGGCTGCACAGAAGAGATTGGGTAGGGAAGAAGGGAGGAGGTGTAGCTCTCTATGTAAAGGAGCGATATGCCTCCTTGAAGATCCACATTGGTTTAACAGAAGGGCAACCTGAGACCTTGTGGGTTAAGGTTTGGGGGGGCAAGGGGGCGAGGAGAAGGGGACTTGATGGTAGGCATCTACTACAGACTGCCACACCAGGAAAAGGAGCTGGATCTTGAATTTTCCAGAGAACTGATGGAGGCTGCATGTTCAAGGGACATGGCTGTCATGGGTGACCTCAATTACCCTGATGCATCTGCTGGGAGGAGCACTTGGCCAGATCTGACTGGTCATGTAGGTTTTCGACCTGCATGGAAGAAGTTTATTTAGTACAGGAGGTGAACGGGCCAACCAGGGGGAAGGCTCTGTTGGATTTGGTTCTAGCCAAACGAGATGACCTGGTGGGAGATCTGAGGATTGAAGATAATCTGGAAGATAGTGATCACAAGATGACAGAATTCACTATCCATCGTAGGGCAGGGAAGTCAGCCAGTAGCGCAGAGGTCTTGACTTCAGGAAGGCTGACTTCAATGAGTTTAGGAAAATAGTGGGAGAGACCCTATGGGAAGAGGGACTAGAAGGGAAGGAAGTTCAAGAAGTGGTCGTTCCTCAAAGGAACGATCCTCAGAATGCAGAAAAGGTCCATTCCTGTATGTAGGAAAGGTGGTAAAGGGGCTGGGAAGCCCCCTTGGCTTACCAGAGGAGTCAAAGAGTGCTTAAAAAAGAAAAAGGAGGCTTACAGACAGTGAAAACAAGGGGTAGTCACCAAGGAGGAATACACAATTATAGCCTGTATTTGTAGGGAGAGGATAAGGAAGGCAAGGGTGGTGACCAAGATCAGGCTGGTGACTGAAATCAAGGACAACAAGTCCTTCTTTAGGTATATAGGGAGCAGGAGGAAGACCATTGGAAATGTGGGGCCCTTGCAAAATGGGACAGGACAGCTGATAACAGACAATCAGTAGAAAGCTGAACTCTTTAATGAATACTTTGCATTGGTGTTCCTGCATATAAATGGTGGACACCCACCTGGTCAGATATTGGATGGATGCAGGAGGGGTGATTGCCAACCAATGGTCAATGCTGAACTCGTGAGGAAGCACAGAGAGTGGCTGAATGTCTGCAAGTTGGCAGGACCTGAGAGTGCGGAGGGAATTGGCTGGAGTCATTGTGGGACTATTGGAAAAGGTATCTGAAGACTTGTGGTGCTTGGGAGAGGTCCTGGATGACTGGAAAAGGGCCAATGTTGTGCCAGTCTTTAAGAAGGGAAGGAGGGAGGATTCACGAAATTACAGCCCAGTTAGTTTGACTTTGATACCCGGTAACATTTTGGGAAAAAATATCATGAAATCCATTTGTGAGAGACTGGCAGAAGGCTTGATGCTGAAGGATAGCCAACACAGTTTTGTTGCAGGCCAGTTGTGTCTGACCAACCTCGTCTCCTTCTACGATCGAATAATGAACCACTTAGATGTGGGAGATGCGGTTCATGTCATATACTTGGATTTTAAAAAGATCTTTGATGATGCTCTTATATAAAAATTGGGGAATTGTGGGCTGGCAGAGTCCATGATCAGGTGGGTTGGGAAGTGGCTAAAGGGTCAAATCCAGAGATTGCTAGTGGACAGGTCTGCATTGTCTTGGCAGGTGGTGGCCATTGGTGTCCTGCAGGGTTTGGTTCTTGGCCCCGTGCTGTTCAACATCTTTAACAACGATTTAGATGAGGATGTGGAAAACACGCTGGCCAAGTTTGTGGACGATACTAAGTTATGGGGAAAAGCGGACATGCTAGGAGATAGGATTTGGATCCAAGTGGACCCAGACAAGCTGGAAAGGTGGGTGGAGTTCAAGATGCAATTCAATAAGGATAAATGCAGAGTGCTTTATCTGGGGAGAAGTAACCAGCGACATGTATATAGCTTAAAAGGAGATGTTCTGATCAGCATGATGGCTGAAAGGGACCTCGGGATTATGATTGATCACAGGATGAACATGAGCCACTAGTGAAAAGCTGTAGTCAACACAGCTAATAGTATACTGGGATGCATTAGCTGATGCATTGTGAGCAGGGCTAAGGAAGTGATACTTCCTCTCTACTCGGTGTTGGTGAGATCCCAGCTGGCGTACTGTGCCCAGTTCTGGGTGCCGCACTTGAAAAAAGATGTGGAGAATCTTGAAAGGGTCCAGAGAAGGGCCACAAGAATGATTAAGGGCCTGGAGGATAACCCTTACGAGGAAAGACTAAGGGATCTGGGACTGTTCAGCCTGGGGAAGAGAAGACTGAGGGGGACTTGGTGGCCATCTATAAGTATGTAAGGGGTGAATATCGGGAGCTGGGAGAAAAACTGTTCACTAGGGAGCCCCACGGGAGGACAAGGAACAATGGCCATAAAGTGTTAGAGGTTGGTTTCAAGTTGGATGTAAGGAAGAACTTCTTTACCATAAGGGTGACCAGAATTTGGAACAGACTTCCCAAGGAGGTGGTACAGTCCCTAACCGTGGAAGTCTTCAAGAGGAGACTGGACAGACACCTTGCTGGGATCATTTGATCTCGGCAGTATTCCTGCCCAGAGCAGGGGGGCTGGACTTGATGATCTTTCAAGGTCCCTTCCAGCCCTTAATTTCTATGGCTCTATGATTCCATGGACCCTAACCCTTCAATCCTAATCTGGCACATCTAGCACTGAGGCTGAATGCTTTGCCAGGCTAGGCCACAAGCACACTCTGTCCAGGAAACATTGTGAGTCCTTTGGTTAAAGAGGCTGCCAGCGTGCTCTGGAGAGAGCTGTGTTGGGAGGTGGCAGGAGGATGGGCTAGGAGAGGGTTTGGGGATGCAGATCCAGGAGGGGGAGTCTGAAGGGGGTGGCCTCAACACCAGCCAGGTTCCTTCTGCACTGTGCTGTGTTCTGGAGCCCGGTGGAAGCAGCTAGCTTGCACTCTCCTTCCTATTGATTTTTAATCCCTCACCAATTACATTCTGTAAGTGGGTAATTTATTTCCTGGGTCCCTCTGGGATGCGCCAGAGGTTGCGCTTGCACCAGCTGAGTCGTGTTTAATAACTGCATCTCACTTTGAATACAGTTATACACCCTGCTATAGAGACTGAACACACACCCCTGACATGCCAGGGATGCCTGGTCTGGCTGGAAATACTGGTACTCTCTCACCTGCCCACCTCAGTGTCTCCTCCTCTGAGGCGCAGGTTCCCTCCCCTTCATAGGGGAAGGCAGGATCACCAGTGTCCATCTGAGGAGCAGATGCCTTGTTTGAGAGGAGGCAGGGACAAAGCTGACATTTGTCTTGTCCTGGCTCTTGCTCATGCTGCAGCACCCTGAGCTAGGGGAGTGGGCTGTCCTCTCGCAGGCTGTACAGTGCTAAGAACAACAGGGCCCTGGCTGGGGTGGGCCTTCCAGGCAAGACTGCAAAAGTACAGATGGAGAAACCGAGGTATGGCCCAGAGAAGAGGACAGCAGTGGCAAATGGGAATCTTGTGGCTTCCTGACCCCTGGTTCAGAGCCTTACTAGCCAGAGCCTTCTTCCTCCCAAGGCCAGGACAAAGCCTCGTCTCTCTTCCAAGGTCTCACTCTCTGCTCTCATAGCCCCATTTCACACAGCACTAATCCTACATCACCAGAATGGTGCCTGCTGTCTAGCAGCTAGAGCAGAGGATCAGAGATGTGGCCCCAAGCAAACTCCAGAACCCCATGATCTCCGAGCACCCTCATACACCCCTACTCTAACTACTTCACCACGGTACTGGGGCCAGAGTGCGCTTGGAGCTAACGGCCAGCACTAGTTTCCCTGCCTCATGCTGCCGCAGAGCCCTCCCGATGGCATCGGAATAGGTAATGCCTGGCCTTAAATTAGCTCCCGGCTTTTATTTTTAAACTCCGCTCTGGTGCAATCGCTAAATATGCTCCTTTCACAAGCTGCGTATGGCCGTAAATTTAAATCCGTACTATTACAGGCCTCTATCCTAGTTATAAATTAAGCTGGTGGCATGTGGAGTGTGTGTTGTGCTGTGCGTTCAGTTAGAGGACAGTCTCCTCCTGCATTATAAATAGCACCATGACTTGGCCTGGGGATCACTGCTCAGGAGGGGAGGAACGAGACATCCACTGTACTTCGCTTCTGATCCTTTTCTCAGCCTGTTTCCCACTGGTCATGTGGGAAGACAACAGTGTCACCAGCCCCTTGTCACCTGGCACTGCAGAAGGGCAAGCCAGGGATAGGGCTCAGCTCCATCTTTGCCAAATGCACAGCCCCTGACAACTGCACTAAGGGAGAATCCCCTTCTGTTGTCTGCAGCATGGGGTATATGTCACTTCAGAGCTGGATGGTAAATGGAAAACAGCATTTCCCCTCAATGCATTCCTGTGGGAATGTCCCAAGTGGCTCGAAGCATGAGTGAATGTGTATCCAGCTGCAGGCTGTGGGGGTTTGGTTGGGAGAGGGTACCAAATGAGAAGCCTGGGTCCTGCCAGCTTTACTAGCTATGAGTCTGCCTTCCTCTCCAATGGCCCACAGAGCTGGGGCCTTCTGAACTAACATTGAGTGCTGCTGGGTGGGGCAGACTGGTTTCATCAGCAGTGAACCCCACCTGGTCTTCCAGGTGACCAGCCCTCGGAGACACTATCTAGCCGATTTCATGACTATTTTAATTTCCGTTTTAGTGTGGCCACAGACCCGGGACAGCTGGAAAGGAAAACCCAACAGCCTGGGGTGGGCACAGGAGAACCAAGTGGCCGTGCTCACGTGGCAGTCAGCATGGGCTAGTGAACACAGCACTGGTGCAGAGGACAGGAGACCTGGTTGCTACTGCAGTCTCTGTCCCTGACCAGGTGGGGGTCCTCATCACCGCTGGGGGCTCTAGCCCTAGCTCTATCAAAAGAGGTCTGGGAATGTGGTGTGGAGGTGCTGCCTGCTCTCCAAGGAAGGAGCTGTTGACTATCATTTGCCAGTACAGCACCTACTGCACAGCAAGGGCCTCATTTAGGATGCAGCTGCTAGGTGCCAGTGTAGTACAGGCAACAGCTGCTGGGATTAGAGATTCCTAGGTCATATCGCCGCAAGGGAACTTTGGGATCATCTACTCTGACTTTAACAGGGAAGTGAAACTTGACAAGGCCACAGAGCCTAGTGTAGTGGGGCAGAACTTTCATGAAAAGGGCTTTTGCCTTGAAACATATGAAAGGCCAAATTTCTGTATATTCTGGTGCAAGCAGCTCATTTGCAGTTCCTGAAACCAAAGCAAAATGCCTAGGGATGGAGGATTCACTCAAAAGTATCTACCTTGGATGTTTGCATTTCCATATGAGCAGGCAAAGTTTTCTATGACATCTGATCATTTTTGCAAAACCCCAAAGAAATGCAAAATTTCAAACACTGCGGTTTTCTAATTTAGTCACCAATGCTGTCCATGCACAGCAAAACGCTGCAAAGCAAAGAAATAGCCCCTGCAGCCATGTTATTTGTTATATTGCTTTTCCTCCAAGAATCAAACTCAAGGGAAGACATTTTATTTTAAATTCAATTGGCCAAATGCTAAGCCCCAGTCTGCCTGCTTTGGGATTTCCTGTAGAATAACTGAACTGGGTGCCAGGAAATCCAGATGAATAAATAGAAGTTAAGCAAACACATAAGCCTTGTAACATCAACAGCATCAGAGCACTTCTTGCAGAACTGTAAAGGGCTTGAATGAGACATACTGTATGAGGACAGTACATAAACACTCTAATATCTTCTTATGAGAGTGGTTCCTATTCCCAAACCTGACTGGGAGCTCACCCTGCCGTTCCAGTCCTCGTGTTCCATACGCAGCTCTGCCAAATCCCCCTAGCTTCTATCCACAGCCCCAGTCTGAATGGTCCCACTACTGAAATACCAGTGCTCCATCAGTCTTGACCACCACCTCCTCTCATCTACAATACATGTCGCATAGCTTCTAAGGGCCAATTGTGATCTAGGCCGCATTGTGGTGTGTGCTGTGTATGGTGCACACAACAAAACAGCACCCATGAGCAGACTGTCAGAGTTGGCCTGAGGATGACAACTCCATTTTGCAACAAATCATGAGGTTTCATTCAGCATTGGAACAAAAAACAAAGCTTTCCAAGTGTTTTTGTGAAATGGAATAGTGTCAAAATGTCCCTTTTCTGCTAAAAAAAAGTCAACTTTTCAATTCTGTGCACTCTCTCTCACCCAAGTGACCAGATGGCCCTCGATCTCAGAAACCTTCCTGGCAAAACCTTGTCAAAACTCCTGAGCCTCCATGAAATATTTCACTTCTGACAGAAAAACCCAGCACATTTCAAGAAAAATACATTTGACCAGCTCTACTTACAATGGATGTACACAGTTAGAGACAACAACTAGCAAGAGCCTAGTAGGACAAAGTGGTCCCTGAACAATGGACAGTATCTATGTACTGGGAAATAAACGGACCTTATATCAAATCTGAGAGGCAAAATCAGTTCCTACTGCCCCTGCTCAGTGTATCCCTCCTCACCCAGGTGTTTTCACCCACTCTCACTGATGGGACATCCAACTTCTGATTTTGCCCCAGCAGTCCTTTGTTGAGCAGCTGCAGACATCACAACCTTACAAAGCAGCCTGCTGCTTAAGGAGCATCAGTGATGTGCAGCCTGGTGCAGCTTGTTTACTTACATGACATATAGCAGTCCTTGAACAGAGCTGATCCTGAACGGTGAGTACAATCTATTGCCTTTCTTAGGAACTTTAGCTCAAACACCAAAATCTGGTTTCCCGGAGTACAATTCTGCCTCAAGAATCAGAAAAATCAAGCTAAATGGCAAACTCTCCTGCTACTTGCTCCAGTTCCTCCCAAAAAGACAGCATCGCAAAACTACCAACAGGACAATGGTTCTTCCAAGATGGAACAATTCACAAATAGAAACTGGGGGTTCTGCATGGCAGGGGATGCCTACCTCTGCCATACAGTGTCAGATGGTCTTCCAACTTCCTGATCCCTGGTGTAGAGCTCTACTAGCTAGATCCCTTTTCCTCCCAAGGCCTTATTCTCTGTTCTCTTAGGCCAGCTGCAAGCAGGACACTGTGGAGACAGTATGTCATGCCTGCATCATCCCTAAGCATGCCCTACTCACACACTCTAAACTGTCGGTCCAGGGCTGTTCCCAGTGGCTGCTCTTGAGACTCGGCATGGTTAAGAGCAGCCACTGGGGACGAGCCTGGCGCAGCCTTCCAGATGCATTCCTGGGGTCAGAGTGTGTCAGCAGAAGAGGGTGCACAGGGCCTGCTCAGGACTGGCCTCAAGGGGATACACAGTGTAAACATGCTGTTAGCATCATGTGAAAACATATGTGCACCCTTCACGAGGTGTGGTACCCATGTGCTAGAGTATGTTTACATGTGGGTTAGTGTAGTGCCTTTGTTCATGACCTGTGTGTGCAGTGGTGCCTAATATATTCACCATGTGCATGCCAAAGGCGTGCATAAAATATGTGTGTGTACATGTATTGCTTATTGTCCATAACACGTATATGTGCAAGTGTCAGTGTAACTCTCAGATGTTCCTCATTAGAAAGATGCCACTCACTCATTTATGGGATTTTGCATTTGCTCTTGTAATTCATTGCCATTGGGAATGTGGAGCTGTGTGGATGAGCTGATGCAGTTCATTATCTGTGCTACAGAATCCAATTTGGGAGCTCTAAAACTTCTGCTTCTGGGGCTGCTGTCTCACCCCGTACACACTGCCTCCTCAGTCTGATACACGTGTGGGCATGCGTGCATTCATGCAGCACGTGTGATACACATACCTCTGTGGAGCATGGAATGTACTGGTCTGTCCAGCACGTGGATGCAAGGTCCGTGGGTATCTTGGTATCTAGTAGGCTGCGTGAAACAGCACCATTTCGTTTCAATTTCCGTTTCGATGGGACAGCATTTCGTTTCAAGTTTAATTTTGTTTTGAAAGCACCGTTCCATTTTGTTTCGTAGAAAATATTTTGCAGTTTCTACGCTGTTTCAACATTTCACCCATAGACTATAATGGGGAAGCACGAAACTGCCTATAATTTTGTCATTTCTTGTCTGATTCAGATGAAACTTGCAGGGATGGTAGCCCCTTCTGAGGCCATGAAGCCTGTCAAGTGTCAAGGAGATAGGTGCAGGGGTTTCTGGGAAACTGCACCTTAAGCTGCTGACAAGCAAAACTTGTGTCACGTGTGTATGTTAGGGCACAGCATGGTGAAAACTGCAGGATGTGCATGTTAAGGCACAGCGGGGTGAAAACTGCAGTAATGCTAGGCCCTGCTGAGGCCATGAAGCCTGCTAGGTTTCAAAGAGATAGGTGCACAGGTTTCTGGGAAACTGCACCTCAGGCTCCTGACAAACAAAACTCATGACTTGGGTAACACTGTGTGTGTTAAGATGCGCCCTCACTGGTGCTGGGGCCTCTGCATGACATGGTAGTGTGCCCCAATGAGGTCTCCTCCTCCCCTTCAGCCTCAGTCCGGTCCACTACTTTAAATGACAACAGGTAAAATAATAACTTAGTGAGCAGCTGCAGAGTAGTACCAGTAGCATCTCAGGCAGCCAAACTGTCACAGCCTAGAGCCTTTCTCTCCTCTCCTGCAGGAGCTTCTCCTCCAGCAGCTGCCAGAGAACTCTCCCTGCCAGCCCTGGGACTTAGATGTGCCCAGGGCCCTGCATCCTTCTGGTCAGGTGGTAGTGATGTTGGTCTGAGGACATGGCACTGGCAGACAAGGTCCTTTGGGCCAATCTAATGTGGAATCTTTTAGCAGACCAATTGAATAATTAGAGAAATATATCTTAGCAAGCTTTTGGGTTGAAAAGCCCTTCGTTAGGCTGAGGAAGCACCTGCAGTTGGTCTGTGTGTGTTTGTAAATTCAAACAAGCACTGAACCTCACTAACCTCATCACCAGAAGCCAACTTCCTACAGCCCAAAACACACTGAATGGATCAAGGCCATGCCATGGCAAGACATGCAAAACCTACCAACACTAACTCCCGTATGGAGATATCTTCACAATACAATACATATTTCCATCAGGGCACTAAGTGCCCTGATGGAAAATATGTGGAGACACCAAGCAACAACTGCGTACCAGAATGAGTGCACACTGAAAATCTATCAAAGACAACAACAGAACACCACCTGTCTCCAATCTCTCAGGCCTGATCCTCAAAGGCAATTTACAAACGACTTTTCACAGACGAGCCTATGAACTGCACTTCATCAACCTCCTAGGTACAGAAACTCTTTGTCTCAGTTTGGGAGGGGAGGGAGGAGGACTTACACCTCTCCCTCTGCCCCCTCTTCCGCCCCTCCCTGAAGGCTTGCCAGCTGCCTTTCCACTATGATTCATGGTGTGTTTCATAGTATCTTGTTTTTATGAAATATATAAATGTATCTGCATTCCTATAATTCCATAGTGTAATATGCCACAAGACATAAATGTATAGAAATAAAAATATATGTATCTGCCTTTCTATATAAACTCTATAGCGTAATATGCCACAAGATATAAATGTACTGAAATAAAAATATATAAATGTATCTGCCTTCCTATATAAATTCGATAGTGTAATATCCAATATAATTATGAAATTGAAAAGAATAAATCAATGAATATAATAATAAAAGGGTCTAGAAAGAAAGCAAAAAGTATTGTGGAATCCCACTTGCTAGGCTAGCAAGTAGGAAATCAAATCAATGGTAGTAGTAGCCTTTGTTGTCTAATGCTCCTGAGCTGCTGGAAGATAGTTCAGTAACTTTCAGACCCCAAGGCAGAAAGCAGGCCAATTCAAACAATGCTGCTTTTTATGCTGTTTTTGCATCCCTCCCCCAGAGCACTGGGATTGGAAGGGACCTCAGGGAAGGATTACAGTCACTGGCCAAGCACACAGTCAATATGAGAACACTCCTTCCCCCTCCCTTTTCTTACTTTCTGTTTCCCAGCTTCAGCTTCAAAACTCGAAACATTTCAAAACTTTCGAAACATTTCAACTGCACTCATTTCATTTTGAGGCTGTTTCAAAGCCCTTCGTTTCATTTCAATGTCATTTTAATTTCGAGCTCAAAATGAGTCATAACAACATCAAAACGAAACAGCTGGTGAAATTTCTTACAGCCCTAGTATCTAGCATGACAGATGTGTAGTATACATATATAGAGGACTGCATGCATGGGTATCATAGTATGGAGGTTGGCTGAGTGTACTGTATTGATGCCTCTGTGAGTAGGTGTGTAGTGAAAGCTGTGTATGCCATAGGTATGTATTTGCATTGCTCAAGCACAAAAACTTGGTGAACATCTGCGAGAATTGCAAGCATAATACAAGCAGCCTCACTCCAGACACCGAAAGCTACAGCTGAATTTCTGGCTGGGGACTTGACCTGGAAGAAATGAGCTTTGCTTCAAAGGCAAGTGGAAAGGGGCTGAGCTTGGAGATTCAGGTTGGCTGGTTTGAGCCATACAGAGAGCACCAGCCAAGACACGCCCTGCCCCTGTATGCCTAGGTCAGATCCCCAGAACCGGGATGGCAAATGAACCAGATGTCTTGATCAATACAATGTAAAATTACAATGCGCCAAGTTATTGGCTGGTGTATATCAACAGAGCACCACCAAAAATAGCGGAGCTGCACTACTGATTTATGCCAGCCTGGAAGGGTGGGAGAGGGTGGGATGAGGGACTGGCCTGTGGCCTTCAGTGTAGTCACTTCAGGTTTACACTGGCTGTACCTGGATGTCAGTTCATGACGTCTCATAGAGTTACCCCTTATTTCCACAGCTGTGAGTGCAGTCCGGCCTGACAGGCTTACACCAGAGGGACAACTCTCAAGCCAGTGGAGTTCCTATGGGGTAAAACCAATGAAGGAAGGGAGTTAGGATCTGGTGGTCATCACCCACCAGTCATGAGTCCACCAGTTGTGCCTGGGTGTTCCAGCTGGAAGTGTGCACAGGAAATGGGCTTTCTGGACCACATCTGCAGCTGGCCTAAATCACGGCTGGCCATGAGGCTGCCTGGATGTTCAGCAGTGAAAAATCCAGCTCATATTTGGAAAAAGTGGAGAAAATAACTCAAAGGAGCAGGGGAGGGGGAGAGCAACAGAGAGTGTGCAGGATGAAGAGAGAGAAGCACGGAGAGAAAAACCCACAGCACAGCTGCATAACACAGTTCAGCCAATCACAGCTAGATGGCTCTGGCAGCCCCTTGCTCCCAGTTTGGAAGGAGAGGAAAAACTTCCGTTGAAATGTGCTGTCCAGAAGAGCTCATCCACCCCTGCCATTGCAGCCACCCGGCCTGAGACACTGCTAGAGTCTGGGGTGGAAGGAGCTGAAAATGGATGTGCCATGACTGCCTCTAATGAGTGCAAGCAGGGGTGAGATCTCAGTTCGTCTCCCCAGTCTCTCCCACCAATGGATTAGCTACGTTCTGCTAGAAAGGGAAAACAAATAGATTGTGTTTAGATAACAGCCATTTTCTATCAGGCGTCATCAGGATCAATCAGTCAGGCCAAGGGAAACACAACCCAATCGAAGGGATGCGCAGTCAGGGGAGCTAATTTGATGGCCTTACAGGGGCTCACCTGGGAAGGGGAGAGGTGCGGTCACCTTTGGAAGGGCTGGCAATAGCCCAGGTGCAGTCTGCCCACCGGCAAACACAACCCTGTCACCTCCTTGTAGAAGTAGTGCGGTAGGTGACTCAGTAGGTGTTGCTCTCCCTTCTGAGACTTCCCTTAATGGTAAACTGTTTGAGGCAAGGAATGAGTCCTTTGTGTCTGTACAGTGCCTAGCATGCTTGGGAACAGATCCCAACCGGGCTTCTGGGTGCCACTGCATAACAAATAGTAAAAATGAGGAATACTGCAGCCCCAACCCAGTCCTCAGCCTGGTGGAAAGGGGCACTGTGTCGCCGGAGCTGCTGGTTTTCAGGGGAGGTATAAAAATGAAGTATGGAGGCCATGAACAACAGTTGGCGTAGTGCTCCAATACATGGGAGACCCAAGTGCGACTGGTGGGCCGAGTCACTCTGGGGAAGTGTTGTGGATGTAGCTTGCCAGCTCTCAGGGTGGGTACATTGATGAGGGTCAGTCTGGGGTGACATCTCCAGGCAAGCTAGGGAATAGCATTGATGGGTCCTTGGCTAGAGGAGAGGCAACATGCCTGCAGATGCTCTACACCATGACGCCCTTCCACGGCTGCCCCAGGGTAGCAATGGGTATCCTGTAAAATCCGGCCCAGATGTTCCAGGGCCTGTGTTTGTCAGGATCTTGTCATGATGGAGAAGTGGGTGGAGGAAAGGGGTGGTGTGGGCACTGTAGGCCTCTCAATTTATTAACATCAGACTGCTTCAGCTTCATGCCTCCCTTTCTCCGTGCATTTCCCTCCCTCCCCACCCTTCGGCTTGGCAATGCCAAAGCCACTAGGGAGCTTTTTTTGTCTTAATTAATTAGGGTTTTTATTAAACAGCAGTTACCTAGGAACAGAAGTAGGAGAGCTGCATGCAGCCCACAGTGATAAACAGTAATCTGCATCATACAGACAGCCCGAGTGAGCCCGGCCTGCTTCCAAAAGCAGGAGACCACAGTAAGGAGGAGGCACCAGCCACAGCAACACAGGGTTCTCTGAAAACAGATTCCATTTCCCCATGACGCTCACATCAATGCCCTACAAGAGCCAGCCCTTCCCTTCTCTTCCCTTCCCAAAACGCAGCTCTTCCCCAACCAGCTGCACTACATCTGGAAGCAGCAGCAGGTCCCACATCCACTGGGAGGGAGACACTTCTCACTTCCCTGACAGAAAACCAGTCTCCCATACAACCCAAGCTCCATCTTCTCCTACAGCTCGTGCCCAGCAAAGGGCAATGGGTGATTTTAGCATGGCCTAAGAATGACAGCTCTATTCCCCTTCTTTCTGCAGTCGCAGCTCTGGATCAGAGAGAAATGGAGCAGCATAAAAAGGGCTCCAGAGAGACCCACAATCTGGTGCAATGGAGTTGTTAAAGTCATTTCTATAGACTCCAATTGTTCTTTCCCAGTGCATTTCTATTGGGCTTTTCAAAACTGGTTGATTTCTTTCATCCTTAGATTCTGAATAAACAGCAACTGAGGGTATATCCATACTGGTATTTAGGATCAACCTGGAGGTCTCTTTTTCTCTGAGCTGCCATTTTCCACATATACTATTCTTTGTAACCTGCATCAAAGTCGGCCACTTTGTGCCGCTTATTTCTCAAGCAAGGCACAAAGGTGTATCCCATGTTCCCATGTGGAGCCCTTCTAGCAATAAGTCTGTAGATCACTGGTTTGTCTTTCTGGGCTTGGTTTGTACAGGGGTCATAAAGAAAGGAAGGGACCGTGCAGAAAGGCCAGAAGTCAAGAACAGGAAATCCTGGGACTGCTGCTGGAGGATTTCCTATGATTAAGCTCTGCATACTGGGAGAGGGATCCCATTACAGTGCAGGGAGGGAAGGGTGAGGAGCAAAAAAGACATGATTGACCCCAGGCCCTGAAGTTCAGCAGATCCCCTGGGGTGGGCTTGGATTATGCATGGGGTTTGTAGTGTAGATGGTCAAGGGGTATGGGCTTAAGGATGACTTTAGAATAACCATTGGGGTAGATATCACTTGAGTCATTATGAGGTTTGGTTTTTTTTACTTCTCTCTTAGCTCAAAATCTTTAGTTATGTTCCTATGATAAAACCAAACTAAATAAGCACATGGCTAAAATCAGGCTCACATCCTTGTGAACCAGTCTGTAACATCTTGCAGCCATTCCTCTGGGATGTATAACTGCACCGAGGACACCACTGGGGTATCAGAGATTTCTCTTGTCATGTCTGACCTGCAGTGGCCAAGCTAGACCAATAAAGAGCATTATAAGGCACTGGGACATCATTCTGTCTCTTCCTCCGAAGCAAGACTCTAAATGGCCAATAAGCATTTCAGAGCCCTGCTGATATGTGAGGTATCAGGCTACTTGCCCAGGACACAAGCTGAACAACTCAAAGAGTGACAATCTGTGTCTGTGGTTTTTCCACAGAAAATTGGAACATTTACAATAAAAGACATTTCCCCTCAATTTTAAGAGAGGCCTTTTTTCTGTCAAATGATTTCTCCTGCGATATTTTGACCAGCTCTACATGTGAACATGGTGGCACAGAGTCTATGCCTCTAGGGATGGAAGTGCTTAATATCACCACACAGAGGGCAGATAGGGGCTCCAGGCCTTTCCTAAGCCTCACGAATAGACACACATCCCTGCCAGGTCTTCTTTACCTCAGACACTTCTCCAGGGTACAGCATCTTAGAAAACAGGGCTGGAAAGGACCTTGAGAGGTCCTCTAGGCTAGCTCAAGGCAGGCTCAGTTTCACCCAAACCAAACCAGACACATATTTGTCTAACTTTTTTTAAAGCCTTCAGTGAAGAGGATTCCACATGCTTCCCAAGTAATCTATTCAAGCATTTAACCAGGCTTACAGTGAGAAACCTTTTCCTGATATCTAACCTAGGACAAGTACTATTATACCACTACAGAGATGGGGAACTGATGCAATGGGCCCAGATCCTCAAAAATAGTTAGGGCACTAACTCCCTTTAAAATCAATAAGAATTAGGAATGTAATACATTTGTGTATCTGGTCCAAAGTGACGCACCCAAGATCACACAGAAAGTCTGCAGCAGAAATTGGAATTGAACTTTAGTCTTCCTGCTTCCAAACCCCGGGACCATTGCTCTTCTCAAGTGCTCCTCTAACCCTTTGGATATTCTCCAATCCTAGTGGAGAAGTTGTCATCCTCTTGGGAAGGGTGGAAGGCCCATTCTGTTCATCAAGGTAGCATTCAGCTCTGTTGGAATTGCCTGGGTGAGGGACAAAGCTGCAAAGCTGTGGAGTGGCCTTTTGCTTGGGTAATAATTGCATTTGATACGGAGGCTGGAACGGGCTCATCAATCAATGGGGAACCAGGCCAAGGCCAAGTTCTTATTGATCCCTATGCCATTTATCTCTGCATTTGCTGTGCATCAAACACAATAATCACAGCTCCCTGACATTTGGGGAAGAGGAATTGGGTCTAACTGAAGGCTGAAGTGACAGAGGCACCTTAGATCAACCCTGATATCCCCTGCCCTTTATGATTCAAGATGTTTCCATATGCATGTTCCCTGCCACACCACCATGCCCTCATTAGACAAGACATGAATCCCCCAGTGAGAGTTGGACTGTGGAGAAATCACTAGGAAGTCTGCTGGAGTTTTCCCCTTAGAGTTGCTGCAAGTCCAGAAGGTGCCTTCAAAAAAGTTTGGATTTTCTTCTTTGCTATTTCAAGGACAGGAAAATTGGCTTGGATGAACCCAAGCCAGAGATGGTTGGAAACTGAATCCAGCACCGAAAGGGAGGTTCTATACCACATTTGGAGCCAAATATGTACCTGGCCTCTATCCCTACAGTGGACTGAATTAGACCCCCTAACCTGGACATCATGGGTTGCATCATTTTTGGGCCCAGCTCTGTGAAGTGTGTGTGTGTGTGTCTTCTGGACTCTGCAGCATCAAACTGTAAATGGAAACCCAGTATTTATGCATGTTTTGAGGCCTCCCAGAAACCAAACAATCTAAGAACTCAGATAGGGAGAGGCTCCCAAGGGGACTCTTGTTAGGTGAGTAATGGTCTGGGGTATTGTCACTGCCACTGAAAGGGGAGTTACTGGGGGAACACCTGGGGGTTTTATTCTGATGGTGGGGCAGGGAAAGGTCCTTTTGATCTCTGGTAGAAGAGGTAATGCTGCTTTCCAAAACCCCAGGAAGGCCAGAGGGCTGTGCCTCATGTTTTGAGTTCCTCTACTGCTCCCAAGGTTGAGAGCTCCTCTCCCATTGCCAAGATGGAAGCATTTGTACAGATGGATGTGTGACTGTGACCCCACATGCCAGACTGGTTGTCCATGTGTCTGAGGACATGTCTGTGTCTATTTGGGCAGAAGGGGTCCATGTTTCTGTCAAGTCTGTGCATTTGCATGGGTTACATAGGAGCATGTATACAAAGACTGCAGATGGGTAGTCTCTGACTGCAATGGGTAGACCCATTATTGTGGGTATGCTGACCAATGGTGTGAGGGGCAAAGATGCTCATGGGAGATACCTTTTATTAGACCAACTGCATGGTTGGGAGAGATTTAGACAAGGTTTTGGGTAACATAGTATCTGAGGAAGGGTAGTGTGGCACCCTAAAGCTTGTCTCTAAGTCTAGCCCAACCATACAGTTGGTCCAAGAAAAAATATTACTCAAAAAATCCTTGCCTCTTGCATATTTCTTGGACCATCAAGGCTACAACAGCACTTCACTATTACCAGACAGATGGTGTGGTTCATGTGTCCAGTAGAGTTTGTGTGTGGTGTCTGCATGTTGTCTGAGGGTGTCAGGGGGTGGTTTTAGGTACGTGTAGTGGTGTATGGTAGTATGCATGTACAGTGTAATGTACGTGTATGCAGTGGCTACATGTATTTGACGGTGGGTGGGTGTGTGTGTATGTATGATGTGAGGTGTGTGGTATATGCCTGTGTGTTTAGAAACTGCATATGTGTGTGTGCCAGCGAGGGCACGTTGTGTGGTGCTGTCAGTACGTGGGGTAACGATCTCATATCCCCTCCTGCCCCTTCCTGAGTCCCAGGTGGGAATGCGGGCAATGCCAAGAGGGTTGGACAGGGCTGCCCACTCCCTGTGGCCCTGCTGCTCTCCCTTCCCTGCTAGGTTTCCAGCAGTAAATGGCCGGCTGACGAATGGCATCATTTGTCACCTGTGAAGTGCCTGCGCCGATGTGTCTCTTTCACTGGACTGGCAGCTCCCCAAAGCTCTGCTGATTGGATTTCTCCCCTGCCCTCCTCTCCCCACATGACAGCGCTTAATGAATGGGGCACCCAGGCAGCAGTGTGATTTACAGGATACTGGGAGAGCCTGGAGCGGCGCCTGCAGCTGGTGCTTGCCACATAAATCACTGCCTGGGACTGGGCAGGAGATGGGGGCTCGGCAGGGCAGAGACCCAGCCCACAGCTCCCATTCTTGCTCCAGCCCTGGGAGACGGAGGAGCAGAAAGAGCTGAGGGGAGCAGGTGGAACATGAAGCATGCCTGAGGACACAGGCATTTCTTAGGAGTTTCCCTGTGCTTTACAGATCTTGGCTCTTTGTGGAACATGGGCCTAAGGACAGTCTATGCTTTTCAGAGGGCCAAGTGAGGCAGAGAAGGGAGGCTAAGTCTGTGGTTCTGGGTTACCGAGCTGGATGAGTGACTGGTGGACCCTGTTGAGAAGTGTGTGGTAGGCCCAGGGGAAGAAGGGGACATGCTGGAGCAATGCCACATAGGTACTTCTCCTTCTCCCAGAGGATTCAAACTCATCATCTTGCAGCAAAGGAGGAAGCCAGCTCCCTCAGTGACTTCTACAGCCTCTGCCCACTCCAGCCCTGCCTGGGGTCTTGCATCTCTCCACTCACATGCCTACCTCCAGGCCCTCGAACTGTGCAAGCTGAGGCCTGATGAGTGTCCAGAGCCCTGACCCACTAGGTCTCCACAGTCCCCTCTGGCACTTGAAGACTAATTTCTTCTTGAGCCTCTTTAGCACAGTGCTGCCGGTGCGGTTCCTGTGACCCTTGAGGACCTGTAGAGCAGCCACAGCATATTTCCTCTAGCCCTTGGGCACTCTAGGTTACCTATAGCACTTCTATACTGTCAGTCACCTATAGCATGTGTATGTCCAGGGTTTCCACTCAGCTAGACAGCAAAGATGAAGCTGAATGCTGGAATGAAAGTAAGCTTTCTGCAAAAGCCAGTATAAAACCACCTGGTGTAAAAGCAAAATGGACTCCGATGTTGCACTGAGCTGTCAGAGCCTGATTTGATGATCAGAAGGCCCCATGCCCTGGAGCATCATAGAGGGCAGGGGCCAGCCAAACTCAGGTTATAGCCAGAGGAAGTTAGTGCCAGATGCAGCTAACAGCTGGTTCTGTTTGATAGTGATAAATGAGAGCATCTTCATTCAGTGTGTGAGGGAAGGGCAGGAAAGCTTGCCAGGGTTTCAAAACAAGCTTACTCTGGCTAATACAACCCAGGCTAAGGCAGAGGCTGAATTACATACACTGATTAATTAGAATACTAGTACATCTTACACCGAAATTTGAGACCACTGCCAGCCCTGCTCTCTAGTCCAAACCCACCAGCCATCCACATTAGAAACTCCTTAGCTTCCCCCTTTACCACAGGGGCAGTCCTGCCCAACCCCTCCCCTGGAAGCTCTTCTGAGAATCAGAGCCAGAGGCCACCCCAACCCAACCTCTTCCACCAGTCTCCTCCCACCAGCTGCACTTCCCTCTAGTTTCACTTAAGCCCTATAGGATGTAGGCCAAGAAGTCTGCCAGCCCCTGACTTCAGGCCATTCTATATCCTATATCTTGTCTCTACTGCCTGTAATCAGAGTCAAGCACATGAGGACACACAAGTAATGGGTACATTGAGTCCTACATGGGCGTGAGAGGAGCCCTTCTAGAACTCGGTCTATCCACTACTTGTCTGTCCCTGTGTGCCTGGTACAAACTTGCAGGAAAGGAGTATAGACAAGGGACAGGTGGCTCACATGATCTGGACAAGTTAAGGGCAACTCCCTGGATCAACCTGAAATAGATATACCTTTAGTCTGCAATTGCCTCTTGGCTAATGGGCACAAGTTAGATTTTTAGTTGGGGTTAGGCACCAAAATACCTTAAAAAATCTGAGGCCTGCTTCTTAAACTCAAGCAATGAAGTCTCCCAATTTAAGATCCCACGTTGATCCCTACAAACAACCTCAAGTGCCTGCTCTCTCTCTCCAGACCTTATCTGAAGCACATGTAGCACATGCGTCATACAGCACAAGTAGCACCCGTGTAGCTCCTGTAAGAGTTGTGTGTTTAGACCTGGCCCTTTACCATTCTCACAAGATGATACCATGCTCATTGTTAAATTTGTAACAGAATGTGCTCTGCAAAGACTTCTTTGCATGCTGGAGTGTCTACTCTGTATAGCCTTTCTTACAGCACCAGTGCAACTAAATCTGCACCTATACAACTTAATATGGTACAGACAACACTTGCATTCTTAAATGATAACAAAACCTTAACATGATGTACCTAGATTTCACCAGCAGTCCTTTTATATTTGAAGGGCACATTGCATATACTTCATAGGTACTAGGAAGTACTGCAAACAAGTGCTTAGAAGGGTTTCTGCATCACTGCACCACGATGAAGGTACAGATGAGGAACATTCCATTTCCTCCTGTACAAATCCACACAAATGCGCTGGGTGGTGGAGTCCAAGTCTCTTTCCTCTCACTGCCTGTACAAGCCATTGAACCACCCACCTCCAAGTCAAAGCTGGCCAGGGAAGGGTTAACATGACATATGTATTAAAAAGACAATTACCTCCTCTGCCCTCGCTGTCCGCTGGTTTCACCTGGATGGGGCGATTCATCTGAAAAACAAGGAGCAATGCGGTTAGACAGTTAATAGGCAGGGACTGCAGCAGAAGGGAAATGATGGATGGCTGCTACTAACCCGAATGGAAGCTAGACCCCATCCCTGCCCCATGGGAGTAAGGGCCACTGTTGTGATCTGCTCCAGGAAGAGCAGTTACCCAGTCCAGTATCTTTAAGTGACTGTTAACCAAGTGGGAAAGGTCAGCATTGGGTACAAGAGAAGATACAGCCTACCTCCCCAGTCATCTAACAGAAGGGGCATGGATTTGTGGACCTGGCTGGAATGGATTTTGAAAACCCAGTCTGGTGTCCTGGCAAAAATTCCATGGACTTCAAAGGGCCCAAGATCTTGCCTTGAATACTGCCCCATGTATCGGAACAATGGGGTACCTGGACAGGCTCTTGCCAGCTAAATCACTAGGCTGTTACAGGAATAGGAAGGGAGAGATCATCTGGAGGTGGTCTGAGGAGAACCAAGGGGTCTCCTAACACAGAAGGGTGGGCAGGGTGTCCAAGAGATGGGGCAGAGAATCAGCTTGGAAGAGACAAAGGACTAAGATGAGGAATAGGAAGATGTATGTGAGCATAAGTGTGCTCTGGGATATCAGATCATACTTGCCAAAAGCCCTCATTTAACGGGAACAGCAAAAACACCTCTCCATCCCCAACTTACAGGGAGCTTGCCCCAGCTTCATACATTTCTGGCTCTAGATGGTAAGGACAGGTCCACAAAGCAGAAGGAGAGGCTGGGGCCCCTGGGGAGGAGGAGTGGGAGGCAGGCAGCAATGGGATGGATAACACCCATTGTGGGGAAGCAATCTTCTCCCTCAGGCCTTGGCTGGATCTAATGCACTTGCCCTCATCCCAGAGCAAAGCCGCCTCTCTGCTCAAAGGGCAACCCCTCTGCAAAGGCAGAGAGAGAACATCATCCTCTAATCTCTCCCCAGCTCCCAGGGATTAGTGCCAGGATTAACTGAGAGGATCATTGACTTCATCAGGGTTATGGGGAGAGGCAGTAAGGAGGAGGAGGTGGGATCTGCCTCCCTTTCTCACAGCTCCCTGCTTCCTGGGCTTGTTTCTGGCCAGGGCTGGAGAGGACAAGCCACCTTCTAACAGGGGTTAAGCCACGGCTGGGAGTCACACCCACTCCAGGCCACAGGAGCTACTCTGCGAGGACCCAGCAATCTCTCCCACCAAGATCACTAATAACCATCATGTCACCCTGAAAGAGGGAAAGTGGGTGTGACCCTACCTGGCCAAGAACTTGCTGGCTGGGGAGAAAACAGTCAGCCTGTGGTCATTACTCCAGCAGGCCAGCCCATGGGCAGCAGGGACAAGCTTCCTCCTCTGACAATGTTCTCTTCAGAGCCCAAGCACAGGACATGCAGGCAGCTCCAATGACTTGTGTAGGCCTCAAAGCCAGAGGAAGGCCCCTGTGTTTTCACACCTATGCCTGTGGCCCTAGAGAGGCTGCTTGTGAAGGACATACATGGAGGGGGGACCTCGCCTGCAGCTCTAAAAGAGACACGGTCAGACTAGGGTGCCAGGGCTGGCCTTACCTTCCAGAGACCCTTCTCTGCTGGAGGGCAGTACCAGGCAGGCAGGGGTCCTATCTCTGGCATACAATTTTCTACCCTGTGACCTTACTATTACAAGTGTTGGCTTAGAAATGGTTTCTAAAGGTTTGTTTTGTGGGAAGTGGCTTATAGGTATAAATATACGTATTAAAATTGTGTAAGATGGCCATCAGGGATTAATTGATTTCTAAAAAGCTTGGGTCTCACACACAAAGTTTCTCACAGCTTTCAAGGCAGACAGGTTTTCTAGCACAACAAGGAGACATAGTATAGAAAATAGTCTGGGAACTGGAAGTGTATACCATACTATCCCATAACATGAGATAATTAGCACCAGCTAACAAGGCCTCAGAGTGGAAGGGCGTGAGTCCCAGTTTTGTGGGAACAGACCAAATTAGGAGAAGGTCCGGAAAAAAAAAATGAGTAGGTGTGCATGTGACGAGCTTGGAATGTGCTGACGACACAGTATGTGGACAGTGTGACCACAGAGAGAAAACCAACCAGAGATAGCCAGGGATAAGAGTCATCAGGAGTCATTGGGAGGGAAGGAGAATACAAAAGCAGAGACTTGAGAATAACAAAGCGTCCCTCCCCATTCCTCCTCCTCCCTGAGAGGGGTCCCCGTCCCTGTTCCTGTCCCCTGAAGGGTCCCCGAGGCCACCATGGACAGAGGGCATACCACCAACCCCTCTCATACACCCCACCGGGCCTCAGCATCCCACTTCCAGACTGCTGACATGCTGGCACCTAAGAAACAGCCTCAGAGTGAAGACTGCATCCTGGCCAGATGTACTTTGACTCTGATGACTCTGTACCCTAGGATTTGGTACGTATATAGAATTGATTGGTTGTTTGTATTGCTTCTTTTCTGTTATCACTGTGTATCAATAAATTTGCCTATTACTGAAGGGAAAGGTTGTGGTTGGTCTGGGGGTGGGAACAAGGCCTCTGGCTCCTAAATCCAGAGCCAACAGGGCGTAGATATTCAGCCATCCCATAATGCACTGACTCAGTCCAGAGGTCTGAGCTTAAAGCCTCACAATCCTAAAGCCAGAGTAAAGGAGAAGGCTGGCAAAAGAGATGCTGCCTGCTGGTTTCTGAAAGTGGGAGCTCCCTGCTAACCAAGCCACCTGCTATCCCCTCTTTGTGCTGAGGCCATGACCCTGGCCCAATCAGAGGAAACAGGGGTGGGCCTGGCTCCCTCAAGCAAACCTGGCAATGCAGACAGGGGACATTACAAGTGCAAAGGCAGGCCAGCCTGCATTCTGCACTCGCCAGCATCCCGGGGGTAAGGGAGACAGATGAGTATCTTTATCTTAGACATTTGGTCCAATTCAGCTGCGGTTCAGTGGCTGGTCAGGCCTGTTATAACTGTGCATTGCCAGGGGATATGCAGCAAGGCCCAGCACCCAGGGGAGGCAGCTCTGGCTGTTCAGCTTCCACTAGTACTCAACTTTTGAACCCATCTCTGCTTCCCTTTTTGCAGCAGCATAGATGGCCTGGCAGAGATGGGGCCAGACCAACTGCAGCACTGACCCCCCACTCACAACAAATGTCAGGAAAACTCAGGTCTCAAACCCCACATATCCAGATGCCAGGGTGGATCTTTGCGCCTCAAGCACATTTCTAAAATTCAGTATTTTACCCAAGCAAAAATCCCAGCCCTTCCCCATATTCTGCATTTGTTTTAGGCTCATGCATTCATTTAACACATCCAGTGCAGCTCCTGTTTGGTCACAGAGCCTCAGGACTGCCCTGTCTGGATGGGAAATTAGCAGCCACAGGCAGATCATGGCTCAATGGAAATGGCAAAAGTGCAAGGTGCTTTGGGTGGCTAGCTCTCTGCCCATTGTATAGGGCAAGATAGCACCATATAGCACTAGAGTGCTTGGTCCAGCACAGTTTCCAGGGGATCCTTCCAGCCCAGTGTAAGGAGTTTAGAAAAAATAATACAAGTGCTTGCATGAAATAGATGGCTTGGATTCAGAACTTCAGTTTCCTTCACGTTAGGCTCATGTGTGATATCCCAGTTTAGGTGCCCTCTAGGGGCTGGTTATGCAGGTTCTAGGTCAGGGGTTCTCAGACTTTTTAGTCTCAAGGCCTCCTTTGGAAAATGCCAGCTCTTCAGTTTCACTTGATTTTTGACTACAGAAAAATAGAATAGTTTTCCTGTCGCAAACAACTCAGAAAGACCACAGCAGGGCAGAATGCTTTTTACTGTGGATACTTACTTGAAATTTCTGGGTTTATCTTGTGAATCATGTTTGGCTGCCTCACAGTGCTCACATTGTGGGCATCTCATGGCAGCTCTGAAAGATTCTTAAGGCACCCCAGGGTGCCATGGCTGAGAATCACAAGTCAGAGTTGAAGAGATATGCCCTTTAGATGAGGTCTGGGCTTCTGATGCTGAGGGCAGAAAGGCCAAACCTCTGACCTGGCTGACAAATAATGCACATGAGTGCTCTTGGTCTGGGCTTGTTTGGTTCGGACCTGGCTCTAATCCATTTCTAATCCACCCCTGGCTGCAAGCCCAAATGCCTCTACTGGATGCTGAGGTAGGTCCAGAATGTTATTTCTCCTATTGGATAAAAAAGAAAAAAAGAAAAAAAACCCACATGCACACCTATACTCGCACCCTGATGCACATGCACACACATACACAGAACCATACAAACACAAGCACGCAACCTCAAACAAATCGTCTTTCCAATGAAAGCTCATTTCTTGGTTGGAAAGTTTAGTCTGGTCAAACCTGTTTGACTCATCCCACTAATAGCAGCTGCTCACTAACATGAAATGCCCCAAGGACATATGTGAAACACAGGCTAGTTTCATAGTCCCAGCAGAATGAAGTGCACCCAGCTAACAAACAGTGCAAGTAGGTCAGGGTGGAGCACAAAAGCCATCTTCAGAAGCTTTAAATTAGGGCACAAAGCCAGACATACAAGTTCCAGTCACTCCCCCTTAAGAGCCACCTGAATCTTTAGGGATCTACAGGTTTTGGGAGCTGGACACTCAACCCCCTCTCAGGAAGCCAGCCCTGCCCTACTGGAGTCCTAGTACCTACCAGAGCTGGTCCTGGGTAAGAGATGGGACTCTGAACCTGAACCTCCCCACAGGCTGGTCTCTCATCCTCCATGCAGGACATCAACAACCCCTCTCCCCATCCTGGTCTCCTCTGCTTCAGTCCACAGTCCCTCAGCTTTCTCCACCATATTCTGTAGTCTCAGTCCTCTGCTCCTACAGCAGCCGTCTAGGAGCTGTCCAGCACATCTCCAACTTCCCTGGCAGTCAGGACTCACCCTGTTTCCCTTCTTATATAGCCCAGAAGGGACGGACCTAGAAGTGGGCCAGCCCATTGCCTCAAAGGGCCACCCCGCAGTACTGCTCCAGCAGCTTAATTATGGGGGAGGGAAGGGATCCACATCCCTTATTGCTACATGCTACCTGAAGCATCAAGAGCTGTGTTACTGTGGGCTGGGTACAGCTACCCTTCACCCCAGGAACGGCTGCCTTTCTGAACAGGAATCCATGGAGGAAAGCTGCTGAAGACACTACCTCTCTGCTTGCCTGCACTGCTCATGGGCTGCCTCTCAAAACCTGGCTCCTGCCAATCCATCTCACTAATTGATCTGCATATTAGTAGAAGTTGTTGATGTCATTTGATGGCTATTAAGGTCAATTAAAGCTCCTTCGGCTCATCAGAATGACAGATGAGAGGACAGTGGCGTCTTCCATCAATCATCTCTCCTGCACCACCTGACACAATCGCATGCACATACACGGTATCCCAACTGTGCACCCCCTTGTGGGCCGGGTGCCACTTGGCTCTCTGCATGTGGGTGATCGGTATTACTGGTTGCAGCAGAGGAAGGAAAATCTGCCCTGCAAGGGAGAGGTGTCTGGGTAAACAGGGGACTCAGAGGCAGCTGCAGAGAGCAGGGAATTAGCAGGCTGCTAGTTTAATCTCTAGTGGCTCAGATGGAGAGTTGCCTGTAGGGTTTCACTCAGGTCTCCAGATGAGTGTGCATGAAGTACTCCTTTGCCACCCTGGAGTCCCTCCTGACCACAAGTGACTTCCTACAGCGGCTCCCAGTGGCACTGGCCTCTTGCTATTGACTGCTGCTTACTTGTGAAAGGGGAGGAACATTGATTCCAACTGGAGGTGCATTGCCAGAGCAGTACAGGACAGGACATTAGGGCTAGAATAGGAGAGGGGCTGTAGATCAGGACTCAGGTGCACAAGCAGAGCTGTCTGTGAGCAGAACAGGGCCAGGATAACAGGGCGAGCTGCAGGTCAGAATGAAGATGCATGGACAGAATTGTATGGAGCCAGGGAACAATACAGAGGTGTGAGGCTGTGGACCTTGCAAAGCAAAGGTTGTTTAGATCCCATCCCATGCAAGACAATCCTGTTGGTTGACAGTGGCTTTGATGCCTGACCTCCCTTTTTGCAGGTGGGACCCCACCTACCCACCCTGGGCTGAGGCTGTTACAGGGGGACTGCAGCTCTCAGTAGTGGAGTGCCTTAATGCAGCTGTGGGGGAGAACAAGGCAATACATCAGGGTAGCTGTATTGGACCAGGTCTTTAGTGGATTTGCTATGAGAAGTGCATGTTAAATGATTTACAGAGACAGAAGATAAAAGACAGGGATCAAGGCTGCTTCTCAGCACCAACCTCAGTGCTGCTGGGTTTCTACTAGAGCTTCCAGCCTGCTTCAGCTTTGGGCTGTGGCTCATACTCCTGCATCACTGTATCTAAATCCAAGGGACTTTAGGTTGGGAATGCAGGGCACTGGCAGAGCTGCAGGAGGCTCTAAGTTAAATCAGTTCTTTCTGCTCCTGAGGCCCTATATTTACTATCTCTGCTGAGCCCTTCAGGGGGAGAGGTAAGGCCTGAGAAAGGGTTAATCTAATGAATTAGCCAAGTGCCAGAGGGGGTGTGAAGTGACTATTTACCTCAACAGAGCCCTGAGATGCCCTTCCACCCCAATAGTGACCCCACCAGCACCACAAGCCAAGGCCATGCCAGCGACAGTCACAAAGTTTCCTGTGAACTTCTCCTCCACCCGAGCCCAATGACAAATATTTCCTTTAAATTACCCCCTGGTTCATAAAGCTAATGCCTGTTCCAGGCGGCGAGCCGTACCCATCATTATGCGGGGCTGCTTCCTCACTACATTAGTTTTATGGCCTGTGCCTGTGACGGGCACATCAGATCCTGCCAGCGATAAGACTAACAAATTAGTCAAACTGACACTGAGGGGAATTTTTACGATTCCTGGTTCCACTTTGTCACCTGCAGCCTCTCTGCTCTCTTCTGTGCCCAGGGTAACGGGGGATGTTTGGCTCAGTGGGGTCCCCCACTGGCACGGGGAAGCCCACCTTCTCCTCCCCATCCCCGCTGCCTCTGCCTATTGCAACTGAGGACAACTGGGCAATGTTCCCAGAGGCAGAACAAGCAGCTGCAGATGCCCTGGGCTGATGGGGCATGTTGGGGAGAAGCCTGCATTGGGATATGAGAGCAGGGATCATCCCCTTTCCCCAGAGCCCCAGCCTTGGGCACCTGGCATCCAGCACATCATGGGACCTCTGGCCCTCAGTGATCCCCTGCATGTCATGCTCACAGTGAGCCCAAAGGCTGAGTATGTCATTGGAGAGCCCCTCAGGCATCCTGAATGTGTCCCCTCCACTTCGTTCACATCCCCTGATATACCTCAGGCCACATGCTCCTATCAGCCTCTGGATGGATGGGTCTCCAAAAACCCTCTTTGCCAAGTCACTGCTGAGCACTGAGAGATACTACCCACAGCATTCCCAAACCCTGAATGCCAAGGAGCCAAGATATATGGTTCTTCTCCACCTCAGTGCCAATCACTTTCCTAGACCCTGTGTGAGGAATCACTGACACCTTCATTCATAGAGTCTGGACTGGAGGCCTGTCCCCCTCAGCATCAACCCCACACCAGGCCTATCCCTGAGTAAGAGATAAAACCCATCCTTTAGGATTCTCCATTAGGGAATGCCACCTCATTTTCAGCCTCCACATAGTTTTCATGTCACCAATCCTGGCAGTGCCTCCTTCCTTGTTTTGCTTTTGTCATTCTATACTTCCTGCTTCTAGCCACAGACTACATCAGTGGTTTTCAACCTTTTTTCATTTGCAGACCCCTAAAAATTTTCAAATGGAGGTGTGGAGCCCTTTGAATTGTATGTGTGGATATTCACATACTTTTGATTGATCGTAACAATCTTTTACAGACTCCTTAGACATTTTGTGGACACCCAGGGGTCCATGGACCACAGGCTGAAAACCACTCGACTACACATAACAGATAAAATGTGAAAAACAACCCATGAGAGAAAAGTAGGTATTTATTGTCCAGGGTGACTAAAAATAAAAGTACATACTTATTTGAGGCTATTACACTTGCTTTCCTGAGATATCCTTACTAGAAAATACTGCATCTAAATAGTGTACATGTTCAAACTGTTTCTGAGCATCATGGCATCTAATAATGGGCTAGTTTGTTGGGCATGAATTTCAGCCACTTGCCCTGGGTTGGTGGAAAATGGTGTTAAAGTAATAAAACACCCACTGAACAAGGATCCAGATTACAGGCACACCAAAGAAACATGCTAGTCACCTGCAGACCTTTTGTTTATCAGGAAACTGAAAAGTAAAATGCCTGTAAAGTTAGAAGCAGAGGACAGAGGAACCTCGTTTTTTGTAAGTATAGAGCCAGATAAACCAAAATGAAAAAACCCAATATGATTTGAAGTCCTGGGAAGTGCCACCATTTCATAACTGCGAGGCCATGAGCATATAGGTTAGAAATCAATGGTTATAAATGGTGGCTGTCTATGGTCTTGTGACATTGTCACCCCATGCAAACATACTGAGAAGAAAAAGGCAACACCTTCTGGAACCAAGGAGCATAAATTAGCCCTTTCAACTGAGGTCTCAGACAACAGTCACAACGGTTAATGCCACTATACCCCAGGACACAGAACCAATGGATGGCTTGTTCCCTGACAACAGCAGTACTGATATTTCAAGGGAGACCACCGGTGCAAATGACAGTAAAGGAATCTCAGAGATGAAGCGAGTGCTGTGAATGAGTTGAGTTAGTAGGTAACTTGCACATATATGTAATTGCAGGTTAATAAAAAAGCTGTGTCGTAAGAGTTGCTGTTTGGCTTTGGCTGGAAAGGGAAGATGGGTGTTGGGCTGGGTGTGGGTAATTAAAAGGGTAACAGGAAGTCTTGGACGGAGCTGACAAAGGTTCAGAGATGACTCCTTTTCAAGCCCCTGTGGGCTGGTGTGATTCCTGTATACCACACACCCTCACTCCAACATGTGATGAGTTCCTCTACAAAGCTCTTGGGGTCATGCCAGTGTGAGAGGTGCCAGAGGAACCTCCGTTTCCTTTCTCTCCCTATCCTGTAGCCCCTGAATCTTCAGGGCCCGACCTTTATACTCAGGCAGCTGCAGGAGTGCATCACTCTCCTGCTGGTGCCCTGGGTAGCACTAGGCCCATCAAACACTGCTTTCTGGGCCAATACAACATGAGGGGTCAAACACAAGATCTGGTCATCAAATGGAGACATCCCCTTTGGAAAACTGGGATCACTTGGTCCCAGCAAGGAAAGAATTAGACACAACTCCATACATGTCAGCTGTGAGTGCTCAGAGCCAAAAGATGCTCCCTACTCCCCTGCCAAAGAGCAGCTTGTGCTCCCCATTATTCCAGTATAAATTGGGACTCACTCCACTGACATTATTGGAGTTGTTTTCAATGGCCACCTACGAGACTTGGACTGAAATTTCACCTGTAGGGTTGACCTGTCCAGCCAAGCCCTGTGTATAAGCTACCGTGAGCTGAGATGAGCTAGATACTGACCTGCATTGCGCCGGTATAGATCTGGAACAACGCTGCTGGCATTAATGGAGTGACTCTCTCTTTCCTTGTTCTCCCTGAGATTACTCTCCAGCCCTGGGGCTACCCTGTCCTGCCACCATAAGCAATGTTCTGCAGAAATGGCTCCCTGGTGGCAGCTAGCATGTGTATGTTCCCAGCACACACCTCTTTTCTCCACCCCCCACATGGGGTCTGGAGGGATGTACAGCCCTGTGTGAAATTAGGGAAATTGCTCTCAAATGAGCTAACACAGTGTGAAATATTATCAAAGGCAGACGCCATCCATCTCCCCCCACCACACGCCAAAGGAGATTGGCACTGAGAGGGGCCAGAATTGTGGGGTGGCACTGTAATCTGCCTGACAATGCACAAGGGCTGCCTGCTGCTGTGGGAAAGACATGGAGAGTCCCTCGCATCCCTTCCCCCTTCCTCGCCTCCCCCAAACCCAGCAGAGAAGGCTGAGAAATGAGATTCCCCATCCTCCAACCCTTCACTGGCTGCTGTGGATCCAGAACAGCTCTGCCCAACAAGTGTGAGGGGCCAGATCTGGATTGGGGTTGAGGTAGTGTAAATCAAGAGGGTGGGTGTGACTGCATTTCTCCACTGGTGTAAGATCAGGAGGTGGCTTTTGGCAGCCCAACCAAGCACTAGCTTGTTTTTGCCCTGCTATATGCTGCAAGGGGCAGAGTCTGGCTGGCTGGCTGGCTGGGGGATGACTGATGCAAGGAACTAGTGTATATGTCACATGGAAGCTCCCTGCCACCTCCTGCATCTCTTCTCATGGGGAATGAAGAGTCAGGACAGTGCAGAATCCTGCCTTCACACTCCAGTAGAGTCTAAGGGCTGGTGGGCATCTTGAACCAACCCACGGGCTATAGATATACTGTATTTTCTTCTATACAACATGCCCTGGTTTTGAAAGGTAGAATGAAAAAAAAAAGATGCACTCCTTGTAGTAACTGGAATAGCAGCAGCTACAGAATCAAGACTTCTCACCATTTTGCTCCCTGTGAATCATGTGCCTGGTAAGCAGTAGAAAGTGCTTTTATCATATTTCTCACATATAACGCATGCTCTGATTGCTAGCAGCAGGTTTTGGGGAAAAAAAAGATGTGTTGTATATGAGGAAATATGGTACTAGTTACAACCCTCCACCCTTATCTGGCAGTGACTAGCAGGTCGTTGCTCACGCAGAATTGCAGACAGGAAGGAATCCCTCTGCTTCCATCCAGGGGAGCAGCAGCCAACCCTGAAGTGCCATAACCCACAGGCTACCTAGATTTTGCCAGGACAAGTAGTTCCTGTGTAGCCTGTCTTGCTGGCACCGTGGCCTAGTGGGCCATACAGGGAACTAGGAGTTGGGTTTCCTGCTATGGTGGGCTGTGTTATTGAGCATGTCTTTGTTCAATAGACTATCATGGAGCTGGCCAAGCTGATGACCGTGCTAGCCATCCTTCAATCAGCCTATGTAGAAGTGTTTCTCAACCTTTTAAGTAGCAAGTACCCCCTAACTTCTGAAAATTTTAATAAGTACCCCAACACTCAATTTTCCAGGGGATTTTATATTTACAGACTAATGTGTGCCATGTGTTGGAAGAAGGGCTGTGTATATAAGGCCGTGATATGACAAGATGTCTGATCTGATGTGGGTAGGGTTGCCACCTTTTATACCAGGGATGCACAACTCAAGTATGTACCTGGGCTAGAGGTGATGTTGGCCAAAGCTAGGAGGGCTGAACCCAGTGCTGTGTAAAGTGCAGCATACGAAATTATTACTGGGGAATTACAATGCTTGCCATAGTTTTGAGATGCGGAAGGAATGAGACAGAGAGAAAAAAGAGGGCAAGAGAGAGAAAGTGTTGGGGTTCCCATGTACCCCCTGCCTGTGTCTCACGTACCCGCAAAGGTATGTGTACCACAGGTTAAAAAATCTATGATGTAGAAGAAGCAGTTAAATTCCTTCACAGTGTGAGATAGTTGGAGATAACGGAAGTCACTGCTCAAGGCAAACTTCATGCAAACCCAACCAGCAATTAAGCCATGGGCCTGACTACACACATTGGCTATGTTCATAATGCAGGTGCTCTGCTGGTCATGTAGCTGTATCTGAGCTAGTTTTAAACTAGGCAGCACGGGTGGTGCTAAGAAGTGTACCTGTGGCACTAAGCAGCTCAGCACCGGCTGCAGAGCCCTGAATACTCAGGTGGTTAGCCAACCCTGAGCTCTGTGCTGCCACTGCCACACTGCAAGCAGAACCCCAGTGAGCCAGCTTACAGCTAACTTGGGTCTGGCTGCATGATCTGCAGTCACCACAGTTCAGATGCACTGAAAGGGGCAACCTGACTGATTGGTTACTGTCCAAGGTGCACCAGAAATGTCAGGAGGCAGCTGAAGAAGCAGTTGTGAGTGTACTCACTTTGTGAGGGAGCTGAGGCAGAGCTCACTGTAACACAGGACTGCCTGGAGAGTTCAATTTGGACACTGTGAGCAGGAAGCGGCCTGCAGTTGTCTGTTCCTACTGGGTTCAGGCTTTGAGTGTACATAAGCAGCACTACACCTGAGAAATAGCTTTCTTAATGGAGACACCCAGATATTGGCTAACTGCTAAGGTCAAGGGGCATAATGGAGGCCTCCACTATATAGGTACCTCTCTTGCCTCTCTGTGCCTTGGTTTCTCCTTCTGGAGGGAAAACCTCTCACCTGGGGGAGGTTTGATTCATTATCCCCCCAGCACGTGGAATGTCTCAGCTGGAAGGTACTTTCAATGCAAAGTGGGGCTCAGCTGACACAGAGATGCTGCATGGTTTTCTGTGTCAAAGGGAATGTGCAGAAGAACTGCAGCCTGTAGGAGCTGGTGGTTGGGCCCTCCTGCAACACCCTTGCCTACCCTGGGACAGCCCAGGTTAGTCCACGGAGTGTGACAGGAACCCGAACAGCTGGGGATCGAGCTGTGTCCACGACTTCACATGCCACCACCCAGCCTGCACTTCCCCATATTCCCAGAGATCCACTAGGTGCCAATAACAAGACCAAGAGCATCTCTAACCCATGCAGCCCAGGGGCAAAGAACCATCACAAAAAGGAGCAGGTTGGATAGATACGTAGAGACTACATGGCCTGTGAGAAGGGGAGGAAAGGCAAAGCAGAGGGAACTGAGAGCCAGGTGATCAGGCATATAGACACGCTTACAGAGGCCCACCACAACCTGGCATGAGATGCAGTCCTGAGGGCTGCCCAGCTGGGCTGGCAAAATGGAATTCTTTTTTCTATTCACTTTCCCTCATTCCCAAATCTTCCCCATCCCCTCCACCCCTTATTCCCATCTCCTTCTCTGTTCCCAGCACCATTCCTCTCCAGATCATGCACCGCTTGCACCCCAGTATAACTGTCTTTTCCTTCCTGGGGGATGGAGACTGTTTGCTCTGCTCCCCTCCAGGGTCCGTGTGAGGGTGAGAAGGCTCATCTTGCCCCACACCACGCCAGGCTGAGTACGAACTGTTTGCCAGTGCAGAACAGCTGCTGCACAGTCATTGCTATGAGTCACTGCTCTAGAAAGTGCCTCCAGGAGCCCTGAGTCTGAAAGTTGCTCTAGCAGAGCTCTGGGTTTCCTACTAGTACTGGAGAGGGGCAGGCCGCTTAGCCTCGTTGCTGCAGCTCCCAGGAGGCAATGCCAATCATGACAATCCTCTTCTAGCTAGTGAGGAGGCCTGGGAGGGGTGTGTGTGTTTGCTTGCAAAGGAAGTGCAGGGGATGAGTGGATGCCAGATGTGCTTCTGTTTCAGTGATGTCTGTGTTACTGTGTGCAGTTCTGTGCGAGTCTGTGTTCGTGGGTTGTGCAGGTGTGTGTCACCTATTGGGAGTGTTCACGCGACTGTATATGCCTGTGCGTGGTTTATGGATCCTTCGGTGTGTCCCCCGCTATGTGTCTTATGGTGTGTGCATGTCCTGGGGGTGGAAGCCTCTGCTCAATGATACCACAGGACAGCCTGGGCCAAAACCCAGCATATACCTTCTTGCCACACTGTCCCATGCTGGTGTGTCTCAGCTCTACCCTGAAAGGATCCCACTAGAGGCTGAGAAAAGGGAACTTGGTGCCCATAACCCAGTGGGTCTCAACCTTTTTAGACTCAAGGCCCCTCTTGGGAAATGCAAGATCTTAGTTTTCACTCTGTTTTTGATTACAGAAAAATAACAGAGCAGTTTTCTACTGCAAAGAACGCAAAAAGGCCTTAACTCTGGATTCCTATTTGAAATCTCTGACTTTATCTGGTGAACTTTGTTTGCAAACCTAACAGTACTGACACTGTGTGGCACCCTGGGATACTCTTGGAAGGATGTCAAGGAACCCCAAGGTGCTGTGGTGCCCTGGTTGCAAATCACTACCTTAGCCCACACAACCCTTGGCCTCCCTGATACCACTGCCCAAAGGGGGCCTGGCACTACCGCTATTATTATTTGCACTCAGAAATCTCCTGAGAACCAGTCACTGCTGGTGGCAGCTGCCCTGTTCCTTATCACCACTCTGCCTAAGGACGCCTCAAGTGCCCATCACTGGGAGCTCCTGGGTTCTTCCAGGATAGCAGAGCATAGATTCATAGATATTAGGGTTGGAAGGGACCTCAGCAAATCATCGAGTCCAAGCCCCTGCCTCAGACAGGAAGG